>NC_035436.2:79375523-79675523 GCF_002127325.2 Helianthus annuus | reverse complement strand
CCTCTGTATCAGTTGTAGGAATAACACATCTACACAAATTCATTTTATCAATAAAGATGCCGATTCCTGCTTCACACTTACCAACCTGGAAGCTCCAGCAAGTCACAACCTGTAAAAATTTATCAACTTTAAAATTCATTCATAAAATCAATTTTTATCAAGAAAGATGCAGATTCCTGCTCCGCGATTACAAACTTGGGAGCTCCGGCAAGTCAGATTTTTCAAGTAAAAAGAATGTCCTCCCAAGTCTGACCAACCTTGGGTGATGTTAACTCTGATTCCGTTGGGTTATAGGTTGCCTTCTTTGTCGCATAAAAATCTTTAACCCCTTTTGCCTTTCCCTCGACCATTTTCTCAAAAATCTTTTTCACATTTCCATTAAATGCTTTCTCGACATCAAATTCTTTCTTTTCAGAATAGAATTGATTCGAAATCTCAACCTTACCAACTTTTTGTTTAAAATTTTCATCCTTCAATGATGGAAATTTAACATCATCCACTGAAGGCACTGAGTTCTCTTCTTTAAACTCAACCTGTGGCTCTTCTGGCTTTGTGGAACCAGAATCATCGCCAGATTTTACATCAGACTTTTTAACAACCCACATTTGGTTGTCTTTGGCTTTCTTTTTGTAAAAAAATTTATTTGAACACTCACCAACTTCATAAGTTGAATTTTCAAAAATTTTGAATTTTTCAGTTGGTTGTTCATTTTTCTCAACAACTTTTCCTTTAAATTTTTCAGAAACTCCCTGTTTTTTCTTTGTATCCAACGGACTATTCCATGCAATGTGACTAGCTTCATTGCATTTAAAACAGGTTCTAGTATGCTTTCTATGAAAAACTCCAGTCCCTTTCCTCTCAGCAAGAAACTCCTGGTTTGATTGTCTCCAGAAAGGTTTCTTCTGTTCTTCTTCAGCACTTCCTCCTGAAACAAATTTAGTGTTTGTTTTAGAAATTTTATCATTTTATAATTTTCAGGTGGAATAAAACCAAGACCTTTCTTTTTGAAATTACCATTATGGTTTGGTTTCTTTTGAAAACCAGAACCAGAATGGTAACCTTTTTTCTTGTTTAATCGTTGTTGAACTCTTGAAGTGTATTTTTTAGGTTTTCTAGTAAGATTTAAATCTTTTATTTCAGAAATATTAATTTCTATCATTTTGAAAACCTTTTTGATCTTTTCAATTTGAACACTTCATATTGGAAATTCTTTGTCAGAATATAATTTGTCAGAATCATTCAAAGTATATGCGACTTCGAATGTTTCATCATCCAAATTCAATTTTGATAACAAAAACTCTTTACTGTAAGCTCGTTTAATCGACGTCTTTGAACTGTTAACTGACGAACTCGAATTTCCAGACTCAGACTCCTCATCTTTATCCAACACCTGATCGACCACTTTTTTTTATTAACTCGGACTCATGATCAGTGTCAGACGATGTAAAAGTGATGTCAATGTTTTCTAGTAACTCATCGGTTATATCAGTCTTCAGTTTTATATTGACTGCCTTTTGAACTTGCTCCTCATTTGGTTTTCTGGGAGAATAACCTTCCCAGATCGGAGGCGGACACTTGTTGTAACTAATACTCTGTTTCTTACCAGTATCCTTCTTCGGCTTGTCATCTTTAAAAGCTTCCATACCTGCAACAGTTGGATAAATTCGATCAATCAAATAATCAGAACTAGAATAACTTTGCAACAGTCTTCTAATTCTTTCATTTTCAATCCTTTCAGTTTCCAACTCTTGCTTCCACTTTGCACTTTCTTCAATGTAGAAATTTATAGCTTTCTGCTTCGACATCATCACAGCATTCAGCATTGTCAGTGCATCTTCTCTTTCAGAATTAGTCTTTTGCAAACCAGTTACCGTTCTGTTCAATACATCGTATGATTCCTTCACATAATTGAGATCAAACAGTAACTTTTCTATCATCTTGTCTTTCTCACTCAGTTTCTCATCCTTTTCTACACACTGCTTGCAAGGTTCTAAACACTTTAATCAAGGCTTGATGACTTCCACAATCTTTTCAACTTCAACGATTTTTTCATTGGCTTCAACCACCTTTTTATCACTTGAAACACTTCTTCAGCAAATTGAACTCTGTCACTATGTTCAGAATTTCTTTCTTGATCAACACTTTCACATTTCTTCTTTATCTGCTCTTTTGCTGCTCGTCTCTCCTTCAACTTCTCCACACGATCTGCAAAATAAAATTGAAAACTTTCAGGAGATAAATGAGTTTTTGCAACATCAATATGCATTTCTTCCTCATAATCACTGAAATCATCAGTTTCTATTGGTGATTGATCAAATTCTATTGTCTTTTCTGTACTATCATCTGAAGAACCAGAATCAGATGGTGTTTGATCAAAAACTGTTATTTTTTCTGAACTATCATCTGATGAAACAGACTCTCCATCTTGATTCTTAGCCTTAACACCAATCATATTCATCCATTCTGTAAACAATTCAGGTTCTTGGATGACTTTTGCAACTAGAGCAACAACTTTTGAATCAAGTGGAATGTATTTGTCCCAGCTGAAGCCTTCTGCCACTTTTTCATCATCTTGATCAATGATGCCATAATACGCTTTCTTGTTTGCATCTTCGATCATTCTAGCATGAGCAGTTTGTGGCTCTTTTTGTTGTTGTTGTGGTTGATAAGCAACTTGTTGATATATGGCTTTCCGATAGTAATCATCTTTACCAAACGGATTCTTTGCTCCACTAGCTTCTTGATTTTTGCATTCTCTTTTGAAATGACCTTTCTCCCTACATCGAAAACAAGTTACTTTAGATACATCAAAACCCAAAGTAGAAACATGTGCATCCAGAAAATCATTTCTCCCTGTAATCATTTTGAACTTTTCAGCTCTTCTCAAGACACCAGCTAAGCACCATTTGATGTCCATGAGCTCCATCTCTTCAGCATCTATCTGATCGTAATCCTCTTTTTTTAACATAGGATTTCCGATCCTTCCAGCAACCAATCCCTCATAAGTCTCCAAAACTGTAGCAAGTAATGTCATGTGATCTCTTGCAACTTCTTCAAACAAACTCTGACCATTAGGGAGATTCAATGCAATGTTGCACTGTATCACACAACCATTTCCAGTTTTTGAACTTTGATGCTGAAAACTTGTAGTTGAACTCTTTGGATTCACACTTGGATATGAAGAGATTCCACTACCACTGTTTGGACTTTGGTTGACTAAATCAGATGAATTTCCAGCACTAAAAGCGGTTTGAATTTTAGGACTCATTTCAACTTCTTGAACACTACCTTTGTAATACATTCTTACAACTTGTTGATTACTCGGATTATTCATCCTTGCAATCTTTTGCTGTTCAAGATCTTGACTTTCAATCTTTTCAATGAACTATGAAATAGTCAATCCATCATATTCCCCAGTATTCTTCAGAATCATTAAAAATGTACCCCACTCTTTTTGAGGTAAAGCATCTGCTAACTTGTCGACCCACTCATCTTGAGTTTTCTCTATTCCCAACAAAGACATAGATCGAACTAAGTGGCAATATCTTTCAATCAGCTTCTTTGATGTTTCTCCTGCCAAACTTGAAAACAAATCAAATACTTTCTTTAGTAGTGCTTTTTTTCTCTTAATCATTTTCTCACTACCCTCAAATTTAACCTTCAAATCATCCCAGATTGAACGTGCAGTGTTATCATGTTGAAGCAAGATAAAAATGTCTTCTTTTACAGCCTGTTGTAGAAGACTGATCATCATCTTTTCTGCTTTATACATGTCTCTCTCTTTGTCATTCAATTCTGAAATTGCTTTTGTAACACCCAAATCTGTACGCGGTCTAACATACTTCTTCTCAATGCACTCCCAAGATCTCAAATGATTAGCTTGCACCCAGTTTTTAAATCGATCTTTCCACCCATAATACTCCTCAATACCCATAAGCTTCGGGGGCTTTTGCAAAGTTCCGGTTTCATTTTCCATGTTCATGCTTTGAGCAATAGCAGCTGGAGTAGTCGGGGATGAAGCAAACGCGTTGTAAAAATCTTCGTCAGACATTTTCAAACGAAATCAAGTCCTTCAAACGAAATTACCCTGCAAACAAACTTCAAACGAAATTAATGGCTTTCAAACGAAATCAGGTAATTCCGTACGGAATTACTCAGATTTCAAACGAAATTACACCTTAGAAACGAAATTATAATTTCGTTTGAACAACTTCAAGCGGAAATACTAATTTCGTGCAGAATTAGCAATTTTTTTCAACTGAAATAAAGATTGAATGATAATTCCGTGCGAAATTACTGAGCAATTTCAAACGAAATTAGCTGATGTCATCATTTTCGAACAGAATTTCATGTGAAATTAAAGATTTTATCAGATTTTGATTGAATTATGGTCCAATTCTCTCAAGGCTTTGTTAAAACACTGTTTTGCATGTTATATGTGAAATTCAGATCATTTTAACCATTCAAAATTGTTCAATTGATCAAAGAACATGTAGAATTAAGAAAATAAGATGAAATCAGGCTGAAATGGCAAGAACTCCTCCTCCTGCGCTCTGATACCACTTGTTGGATCGTTGTCAGAACCGAAACGAGTCAATCAGAGGTGTTCTACTCAGAATGAAAGGCGGAAACAAACATAATGAGTTGAATTCAGCTAGATTTACACTAATAACTGTCTTTGTATTGATTCTGAAACGATTACAGGTCTGAATACACTTCGACAGAGCTTCGCCGTCGGAAAAATCCAAAGTAATTTCGTACAAACTGACACGAAATCAAACCTATATATAGGCGGACTAATTCTGCATGAACACTACTCAAGCGGAAATCCATTCAAGCGAAATTACAATTCACACGGTATTACAGTCTAATTCCGCATGGAATTACTGGATCACTTTTCAAACGGAATTAACATCTTTGTGCGGAATTACCTTTTTGCCTTGATTTCCCGATCTTCGTGCCATGAGCAATGCCAGACTCGATACAAGACGAAGTCGACAGATGTATGCACCAACAGACTCCCCCTCAGATGTTGACGAGTCTACTGTGTCGAGTCTTTCCCACCTTCAATCTTTATCAGTCTGTTTGCTCTCTTTTCTTTTAGCACCAACACACTCCCTCGAATAAATCTATACCAGGATCTGAACTTGTCTCTTTCTTTTCTCTAATTCTCTTGATCAGATCTCTTGATTCCTTAAGTTTATCAGCATCAACAATATAAAGATCGTAACCTGGCTTTTTGCATCTATAGGCTCCCCTTTTGCAAGCAGACTCCCCCTCGAGTTATGATCGTAATCAGGATTGTCACCTGGCATCCATTCTGATCTTCAGGTATTGGAACCTGGCTTTCTCTAATCACAGAGTCCTCAGGTATCGGAACCTGCCTCTTCTAAAATTTCAAACCTGCATTATCTCTACCACAAACATAAGTTTATGATTTTAAAATTTAACAATCACAAACATCACTTGTAGATCTCTTTCTGATGAACCACTTGAAAGAATGATTTAATCATTTTAAAAACTTTTAAACACAAACTCCCCTTTACGAAATGTTATCATGTTTAGCACTTGGAATTTTGAAAATCAGCTATTCAACACCAGTTGTCGAAAATCTTTTTGGATTTTTCAAAAACTTATGCTAAAACACACTCAAAATCTTTTTAGAATTTTTATTAAAAATGAAATGCAGTAAAGAAATATTTACAGACAATATTTTTGTGAGTTTGTGTAAGAGGATCATATCAGTTTATGAGACAAATCACCAACACCGTTATGAGACAAATGAAATGCAGTAAAGAAATATTTGCATGTTATATGTGAAATTCAGATCATTTTAACCATTCAAAATTGTTCAACGGATCAAAGAACATGTAGAATTAAGAAAATAAGATGAAATCAGGCTGAAATGGCAAGAACTCCTCCTCCTGCGCTCTGATACCACTTGTAGGATCGTTGTCGGACCCGAAACGAGTCAATCAGAGGTGTTCTACTCAAAATGAAAGGCGGAAACAGACATTGAGTTGAATTCAGCTAGATTTACACTAATAACTGTCTTTGTATTGATTCTGAAACGATTACAGATCTGAAGACACTTCGACAGAACTTCGCCGTCGGAAAAATCCAAAGTAATTTCGTACAAACTGACACGAAATAAAACCTATATATAGGCGGACTAATTCCGCATGAACACTACTCAAACGAAAATACATTCAAGCGAAATTACAATTCACACGGTATTACAGTCTAATTCCGCACGGAATTACTGGATCACTTTTCAAACGGAATTAACATCTTCGTGCGGAATTACCTTTTTGCCTTGATTTCTCGATCTTCGTGCCATGAGCAATGCAAGACTCGATACAAGACGAAGTCGACAGATGTGTGCACCAACAATATTTCCTAACTACGGTCCTAATGTAAATTCCGCTGCCAAAATTGACAAACACCAGATACCACCAAAACTGGTCGCGGCCGCCCGTTCCCGGGACAGATAGGGGACGGGGGTTGCGACATAATCGGGGCTCAAATTCATGAATGAACGCGGATTAACGATCACTCAACCTAGGGGATCGTAAGTTATATTGAATTTTTTACATTCATGAAGTTGGAAAATTTGAAGAAACATCATAATCTACGAATTTTGTGTTAATCATAGAAGTTATGGCTGAACTATGATGTAAACTTGCTTAGGAACAAAACCCTAAGTGTAAATTATACATGTGTAGTCAAGATTTGAATGTCTAGATGATTTACCACACTTAGATAAGTGGGGTTTGAAATTATGATGACAATGATGATATATGTATGCTTAGAATCATCATATTGGATACTAGAAGCAAGATACTTGAACAAATTATAAGTTGAGTGTATGTTCACACAAGAATTGAAATGGGTTTTTGTATGTTATGATGAAATCGGTAATTTCAAATCATGTAAATAGATGAATGAAATCGTGTTATGCACTAGTTCATATGAAGAATTTGAATATATTAGGTGTTCGGATGAATGCTAGTGATATGATGAAACGGGTCTCACTTATAGATGAGAACCCTTAGTTCTTGCGAAATGAGTGAATAAATTAGTTTTGATAATCACTTGAACTAGTTGAAGTGTTGAAAATGCAATGGACATGGTTAGAACTTTAGTTAAAACGGTGGCCTAAAAATAACGCCTACCGGGTAATTAATGGAATGCCTAAACTAGTTGTCGAACTTGAATGTGCATTTTATATGCTAATGGGCGTTTGACTTTTAAAAGTCAAACTGACCTCCAATACGATGAATGATATTGTGATATGAAATGTGTAAGGTGGAATAATCGTATTAAGTTATGGTTAATCTAACCACCTTGTGAATATTGAATAATAGTTTGGCGCTTAACAAGCTAGGTGGAAGCCTGGGGAGAAAGCGGGTCAAACGAATCAAGTATGAGAAGGAAAAGAGCATAACCGGATGCAGTGTAAGTGAAACTTACACCTTTTGTAGAATATGTGTCTATTCTATAAGTTATAAATACAATAGAGATAGTATTCGAAATAAGGTTTCCGACGCGAAATGATACGGGTCGGAACCAAAAACAAATGTTAAAAACCATAGTTAATGGTGTAACGTTAAATTAGTCACGAAAAGACTAAGATAAAATGAGTTTTCGAATGGCTACTTTATAAGTAAGCCTAAACTAATAAAAAGGGTAAAATGGATCAAATGGTAACATTGATACCATTTGGCAGTTAACAACTAATAAGTATATGAAATAGCAAATAAGTGAAGATAAGGTACTAAAACGGGTCAATATGTTGATCCGATCCAGGTACGTATAATTTTGTTGTAGTTAAAATTGTTGTTTTGGTCGAATAATTGGTGAGAGTCTTCGTCGTAAAATAAGAGACTAGAATTGACCAAAAAGCCCTTGATGGGTAAATCGAGCAAACGACCCTTAGAGGCCGTTTAGAAACTTGTATTATAATTATGAAACCCTTAGATGCATGTAAGAGTTGTAGACATAAACTTCGTAGGTTAAATGCCTAAGAACGGGTCATTCATGTAAAATGACTAAATGAAGGGTAAAATTTGGATTTTGGGGTCCTTAGGTAAATCCACCACAAAAATAGTTGTGGTGGAACATAAGTAGTTATTTAAATGTGGGAACGCGAGGTGCGAAAAGAGAAGAGCGGATTTGATGCTTTAATGCATAAAAATCCCCTAAACGGGTAAAAATGAATTACGCGCGTAACTTGGGTGTCTGCCGCGTAATTCACAAAAAAGTATGAATCTAAGAATGAGATTTGAGTTAAACACTTTGGTATATGATTTATGATTAACTAGAAACAAGTTTGGAAGTCTTAAATACAAACGGGTCAAAATGTTGATTTTGAATAATAAGCCGAATGCTTAAAATTCAGAATTTTATTAGTTTGAATGTCGGATTTTAACTCCATGAGATGGAGAATTAAATTACAAATGCATAGGAAAAAGAATCGCGTAAATCGGACATGTAGATCAAAAGTTACGCGCGTTTACGTTAAAAATGGACAAAACACAAAGCTGGGTAGAAATGCAGCTCCCAGACCTGGAATCGCTGGAAAAAGGGTCTCTCCCGTGCCACGCGAGGGAGTACGTAACCCCGGGCGCGACACGCGAAAAGCACGTCGCGGCACGCGACAAACTTAACCAAGTCTCTCACGTGGCGCGAGAGACTTATAAGTTGGAAAATAATTTTGTTTCGATTGTTTGATGCGCAAAACTTGTCTAAACTCACTTTAAGCTATCAAAACTAACGTTTATGTTGGTTTTGAATTTAGGTGAACCGAGTAAACATCCGGAATGAAGATCAAGCATGGTCAAGAATCGAACACACGAAAATGAAGCTTCCGCAAGTTGTTTCATCGTTATTTTTAAACGATGAATTCAATCACATTATGTTGAATTACTTTAAATTGTAAAAGTTTTTAGTAAACCTGTATTTTATATGTATGTGTTTTCGTAACTACACATTAATTTGTCATTATTAGTACAAAAACCGTTTTATAATAGTAAGGGTGTTACATTGGGGTCGGCCGAGAACAAGAGAGGGAAGAGAGGAGAGTAGTGTGTGTTTAAGTGTGTGTAGAAATGAGACTAGAACTCAAGGTGCATTCTTATAAACCATCCATTCATTTTAACCCTTGTATGACATACTTATTATTAGGGAACAAGATCTAATTTTTAATTGAAACAAATCAACATGGTGGGGGCCACTTGGGCCGTGAACTAGGTGGGGGCGGGTCTAGAGTAGGCTTAAACTAGATTGGTTAATGATTAGTTGAAATCCAAGTATTAGTTATGTGTTCTAGTTATTAGATATTTTTAGGAGGTGTTATGGTGTTTGGGGACCATAACTAGCTTGGAAATGTTAAAACAGTGTTTCTAGTGTAAATTTGGTGTTTTGGGTAGTGTCCGGTTGTTCGGTTGGTTAGCGGTTCGTTAAAGTGCTAAACTATGCAGTTTAGTGTGCTTTATGTATCTTTTTGTGACACTTTTGATTCCTGACACTTAGGTAAGCATTCAGGACCATTTAACCATATTTCTTCATGATATTAGATTATTAAAATGGGAGTTTCGCTGAATTTTGCTGAATTCAACACTTTGGGTGAGTTTTAGGCACTTTCCGGCACTTAACTATCACTTAGAAAGGCAGTTTTGTAATCCTCACTTTCCTACACACTATACTAGTGTAGTACTTAGTTTCTGGCTCATTCTGTGTCTAAATGCACTGTCTATCTATGTGCTGAGTTCTGTCAGCATTTTCATGATTTATCAGATAACTGTGCTAACTGTACTTAATGCATCATTTGAGGCAATATAGCTTTCATGCAATATTGGTATGACATTAAACAATGTATGATGCACATGTATGTATATGGCAGTAATCAGAAAGCAGTTAATTGCAGATTCAGCACAGTCATTAAGCACTAATCATGGTTAATTAATTGTACGGATACCTGGATTTTTGACAGTTGTCACATAATGAAGAGGATCAAATTTGAAAAAAAAAGGTATAGACTTTATGATGAGTTTTTCTACAATGTGATAAGAGTTTATGGGTTGAGTGCTGGGAGAATTAACAGAGTGATTGAAACGCTTTTGGGTATGTCGGGTTATGGCTGTTGGCCGACTGCTAAAACGTTTAATTTCGTGTTGAATTTGCTTGTGAATACTAGGAATTTTATGTGATTCACAAGGTTTATGTGAGTGTTGGGTGGTTAGGTGTTGAGATTGATGTTTGTTGTTTGAATATTATGATTAAAGGGTTGTGTAAAAATGGGGATGTAGATGTTGCACGCCAAGTGTTTGATGAAATGCCTAAACAGGGGTGTCGGCCGAATGTGAGAACTTTTTCGGCTTTGGTTCATGGGTTATGTGAGAATAACCACGTTGAAGAAGCGTTTTCATTGTTGGCGAAGATGGATTCAGAGGGAGTCGAGCCGGATACGATCTTGATGAATATACTAATTTTGGGTTTGAGGAAAAATAGTCGAGTTGGTGTGATGTAGGAGCAAATATTGATCCTGATCTTCCGAATGGTAACCGGTTCAAGCTTCAGTTGGGGGACAGTATTCAAGTTCTTAGCTACTACGTCTCTTGGATCATAGGTGTTTTACCTTCAATATGGAGGTTGCTTAAAACTTTGATTAACTTATTTCTTGGTCCAGTGTAGCATTGGGATTGGCATTTGGTCTGGGGTCTTACATGTGGCTTGGATTTATTTTGGATGATACAGTTATACAAATTACATTTACTCTTGCTGTGAGCTACCTTGCCTACTTTATGGTATGTAAACCTACATAGGCTATTCATACACTGCATAATGTTGCAAAATATACCGAGCTATATGGTATTGCCCATGTGATAGGCTCAAGAAGGTGAAGATGTTTTAGGAGTCTTAACAGTAATGACGTTGGGAATGTGAGTTGATGTGATGCAGGGGCAAAGCTTGATCCTGATCGGCCATACCATCCAGAAGAAAAGCATATAGATGGTCTACTGAGGTGGTGGTTGGTGACGGAGGTGGTTGTGGCTGTGGTGGTGTGTTGGTGGTGTTAATGGTGGTGGTGGTGGTGGGGGATGTAGGTGGTCTAGATAGAGAGAGAAAGAAAGATGAGAGAGATGGAAGGGTGCAGAGTATAGAGTATAGAGTATGTTTAGAGAGATAAAGAGATAAGGGGGAGAGATATATAAGAGAGAGAGAAATCTAATAATAATTTATTTTTTATTTCTTAACTATAAGGGTATTTTGGTCATTTAACAATACTTAACCAAAAAATTCTAACAGTGTTAGAAATTTGGACTCAAATGGTTAAGAAAAGTGGCTATAGGGACTCAGGGCGTTAAACATTTTGATTTTAGACTCAAATGGTTAAAACCCCTAAAATACAGACACTCAAAAAGTAATTTAGCCTAAAATATATCTATCAAAAATGAAAAGAAAACTAACAAGTTAACTTTACTTAACCCACTTGGACAGTTGGACCCAAACCTGTTTGATCTAGTTGAAACTGACACGACATGTGTATTTGCTGGCCCATTACTCAAAGCGGTGGGCTAAATAGTTAATACATCCCTTTTGTTAGGCGGCAGAGGCTTATCCTCGGATGATGATCCGTCACGTAGGAATATATATATATATATATATATATATATATATATATATATATATATATATATATATATATATATATATATATATATATATATATATATATATATATATATATATATATGTATATATATAGGGCGGTTATCATACAAATACACTAATCGTACATTATGTACGCTACATCAACAACTGTCAGATCATCTCATTTAAACCGCGTGTTTAACTATTAAATTAATCAAATTAAAATTAATAAAAAGAAACCGCCAAGGTTAAAATCGTCCAATGCGAGATCAAAACCCCTGATAATCAGCACACAATAACTCACAAACATAACGTAAAACCCAAAATCAACATCTCCCAAGTTCCCTGCTACTCTCCGTTGCGATTCAACTAAGATTCATGAGTTTTGAGAAACGAAGCAAAACAAACAACGACAGACCACAAGCGAAGAAGATGAATCCAGGTATCGATTGACATTTGCGATTTTATAATGGAATATACAGGGACTTTAATGTCAAATGCGATTTTGTTTGTTTATTAAGGTTTTAGACTGTAACATATAGTTTTATAAGATTAGGTATTGTTCAAAACTACGATTTTGTTAGGGTTTATTGTGACAACCCGCGTTCTCAAGGTTAGCGACGTTTTGATTCGTAACATTAATTTTCAATTCGTTTCTTTCTTTCTTATATCTCCGATGAACTTGCGAGTACGATAACTTATTAGTTGTGTTGTTGGGTCGCACATCTTTTAGACCACACTCTCACACTTAATACCTGATAATATATCGGCTCACAACACTGGTCATTACCCATTACACATTTGCTTGTTTTAATTTCCGTTGAACTAGACATCGGCCAACCTTGTGTTATTTAACATGATAGCCAACTAGTACAACCTTATGTTGTTTAGCATGATAGTTGCATACATTATTTTGTCACAATTACATATAATCATCCTACTCCTTTTATCACAATTACGCCCACTTGTCTAGTTATTTAGCATGATGGCCCAAATTGAAAGGGCTGAGCCCATTTCGGGTAAGTATAGAACCGCCCCAAAAACTAATACCTATTAGTATGCATATTATGTTCCAATCATCTCAAAACAACAAACCCTACGTAGCACATTATTTAACCAACCCTACTTTCTTCTCCTCCTTAAATCGCTAGCGGCAGTAGCAACCCCCTCCTGTTCGAGTGACATTTTAATTAGCCAGATCTCCGGTTAGTTTTTCTTATTTAGTAATCCTTATCCTTGTGTGCTGATTATACTGTTTATATGCGTGGGTGTTACGTTGTGCTACATCTCGTTCATTAGGTTAGGATTCTTGATGGTCCGATAAATGTTGGTATTGCTTGTTAGTATTAAAAATCTGATAACTACATGGTCTAAATATGTTGTTAAGCGTGCAATTGAAACTGTAAGTGATGATATAATCTTTATTTGCGGTATGGGTATTGAGGATCGGTAGTAATTACCAAAGGTATATAGTGATGTTGATGATGAAAATTCTTTTGTGAATAAATGCAGCCAATGTGAATAAAGGTATAGTGATACGTGTATGATTGTATAGCAATACATGTGGGAGGTTTGAAAATGCAGCCAACTTGAAAAATTAGCACTGCATGATGTCGGCCATTCAGTAGAAAGTGCAGCCATTTATTTTATATATTCTGCATGTATAATTGATTGAATATAGTGTGCTTGGTATTCTTATTAATCGAGAGATGGGGTGGAATAATACTGAAGCATGACTAACTAATCTAGTAATGGAATATTGTTAACTGTATATGTGTGCGTAAATAACAGAACTTGGGTAATGGACTATAATAAGGAATTGATTATAATAATTAGTGAAGGATTAGTGTTATGTGTGAAATAGTAATATCTGGAGCATAGTTCTGGATGATATATGCTAACCGAACCCCTGACAATAGAGATTTGAATGATATGGGATTGGGCCGGCCAACTTCTTAAGGGTAGGATAAGTGGGCCGGACATCACAAGGACCGCAACTGGGTTGGGTTTAAAAACGGACCAGGGCTGGGTTGACTCTAGTCGGGTCCTACATGAATAGTTGGGCTGCATTCGGGTTGGGCTTTGTGCGGGTAGCAGAGTCGCCCGAACAAAGGGTCCATCGGGCACAAAGGGGCTGACACATTGGGAGTGGGCTAGGCTCGGGCATGAGCAGCCCAAAAAGTTACTGTTGGGTTGATTATTTACATTGGGTCTTGGGTATTATTGAGGCTCATAGTGTTCGGACGATTGTTACGAGATGCCACACGAATGAATGGAATTTGTTATGTGTAACTTGTATGGGTGAAATCTAGTATGTAGATATACTTTAATAATGGAATTGTGTGACACGATTAAGTGATATGCCCTACTCATTGCTAAGCGAATAATAGTTGTGTAAGTGTGAGCGACGTAGGCCATGTTGAGTATACGAAGCTGTTATGATAACTAGGGAACTTAATCACCTACTATGAGACATTATGATATTGTATGTGCCGATTGCATTGTATGAACAGCTGTTACAACATGTATGCTATTAAGTGCGTTAGTTATACATTGGACTATGTGGTATGTGAATACGGAATATGTGAATTAATTATGTGTGAAACATTTAGAGTTTGTGCATTCGAAACTGACGGTTACTGGTAACCATGTTAGGGCGTGCTTGATCACTCGTTAAACAAGAAACTAATCTAACCGAGCAAATCAAAGGTGAGTTCACTACATTCGAGCATGCGTCCCAGTGGTTGGGGACAGTCAGTGGGTATTCCATGGGGGGATAAGGTTTTGGGTAAAAACGGGTACATTGGTTAATAATCTCACCTATCATCTTTTGTAAGTCCCTCATCGGGTATTAGTTAGTAGCGCTACTTAGGTTTGGCACCCTCACCCCGTGCCTGTAGAGGACGGAGGTGAACTAATGACCCAGTCTGGCCCAGTACTAGATAGGAGTACGTGGGAAGGGCAGTCGTGTATTTCAGGAGCCGTCATTGTTCGGAAATGAGATATTAACATTGTTACTTGCATTGAGAAATGAACTGTTTTACATACAACTGGTAACAAACATTTTCTAAAACTGTGAACTCGCCAGCTTTGTCTGATACACGTGTTACATGCTCGCAGGTCCTTAGGTACTTGGAACGCAGGAACTTGCTGGCTGGAGGGCGCGAGTGGTCATGGTTGCATTGTTGAGTTATTTAACAAACATTTATTTACTTTGGTTGTGTGGAATATATACTTTGTGATACATTAATGCTTCCGCTGAACTTATGGTTTTGAACAACTTATGTTTGGGACTTCAGTATTATTAAATGATGAAACTTTATTTCAAACTTGTGATTCAATGTAATTGGTGGCTCCTAGCTTGTTGTCACACGCCTAACAGGGACACTCCCTAGGTGGTAAATTGGGGGTGTGACAGTTTGGTATCAGAGCCACTGGTTATAGTGAACTTGGTTTTAAAATGATTTATAAAACCAGACTATAACTGAACTGACACGACATTGACCATGACACTCAGCTCCAGGCAGCAAGGTTCGTCTCTTGTTTACTATTGCATAGCATAGTTAGCATATACTCATGATTAGTATCACACCCGAACGCACACTTGATATTACAATACGAATTACTATGCTATCTGTTTATGCTACGTGTTTTAAGGGTAGGACTCTACTTGAACATACATGCTCTATGTTGTGATGTCGTCGGTCGTACCGCATGAATTTGGGGAAACCTTTTAACATGAGTAGGGAGGAACTGAGATAAGCATGCAAATCGGGTTATTATTATGGGTGCACACATAATAACAACGTGGGGTGCATGTGAGTCCCAGTAAATCTCGACTAGTGTGAAAAAGGAATCCCACGTTGTTAGTCAATCTTGTATTAGAACCTCGAAAACTGTGAATACTATAGCAATACTTGACATCCGCTTGAAATAGTCTGTTAATTCGTTCCTTCTTCCCATACTTGTAGAATCATGAACGGACGTGGTGGAGGTCGTCGTGGTGGACGTAGTGGAGGCCGCGGTGGTGGGCGTGGCGAAATCCATATGACCCAAGCCGAGCTACAAGAATTACTCAACGCCCAGGTGGCTGCAGCCTTGGCAGCTTATCAGGCTGGTATGACATGTACCAGACATTCCTTTCCTTTGAATCGTAAACTTGAGTCTTACTTGTTGGTATATTTTCTCTCGTTAATAGGTCAGCCGGCGCCACAAAACCAGCCTCACCCACCGGTTTGCACATTTAAAACTTTCATGGATTGCAAGCCACAGACCTTCAGTGGCACTGAAGGGGCTGTAGGACTTATACGCTGGTTCGAAAAGGCGGAGTCAGTGTTCGCGATATGTAACTGCCCGGTTGGGGATAGAGTAAAGTTTGCAGCAGGCACGCTTGAGGATGGTGCCTTGACCTGGTGGAATGCCCAGGTTCAACTGCTAGGTACTGAGGCGGCAAACGCCACTGCATGGGACGATTTTAAAGAACTGATGAGAGAGGAATACTGTCCTCGAGACGAAATACAGAAGTTAGAGAATGAGTATTATCATCTGAAAATGGTGGGGTCTGAAATTGAGGCGTATGTGAAGCGGTCGTATGAGTTAGCTGATTTGTGTCCGAACTTGTCCCGACCCATGTCCCGAAGAATCGAGTTGTTTATTAAGGGGTTACCTCCACGGGTGAAGGGTTTAGTTACAGCAGCGAACCTCAATAACCTAACCCAGATTGTTAGATTGGCACATAAAATTGTTGACCAGGAGGTGGAGAGCGACTCATTGCCACCTCGTATTTCTAGCACTACCACAGCTGCCACTACTTCCACTGCATCTGCTGCTGATAGCAAACGTAAGTGGAACGATACGGACAAGGGGTCCAACTCTGCACAGCCTCAGAAGAAGACGGATACTGGCAGCACCCGCAGTTCCAGTCAGACAGCATCAGTAAATCAGAACGCGGGTAACAAATCAGGGCAGGGATCATATGCGGGGAAGCTACCCTTGTGCAGCAAGTGTAACTATCATCACAAGGGACAGTGTGCTCGGGTTTGTCATCGATGTAATCGACCAGGGCATATGGCTAGGGATTGTAGGGCCACTTTTCCAGCTCAGCAGCAGCCGTCACAGCAGATGGGTAGGCAACAATCTCAACAAAATCAGGGTACTCAGAGAGGGTGTTATCAGTGTGGAGCCGAGGGGCACTTCAAGCGAGACTGCCCTCAGCTGAAGCAGAACACAGGGGGTAGTAAGGGGAACAACAATACGGGGAACAATGCGGGTAATGTCGCGCGTGGGCGCGGGTTTGTGTTGGGAGCTGGTGAAGCGCGGAACGACGGCAACGTGGTTACTGGTACGTTTTCAGTGAACGGTGTTATTGCTTCTATTTTATTTGATTCTGGTGCCGACTGGAGTTACGTGTCTTTGGAATTTAGTTCTCAGTTAGGGTTAAGTCCTACACTTCTCGTAATGAAACACATAGTAGAAATCGCAAATGGTAAAACAATCGAAGCTACACTTGTTCTATTTGGGTGTAAAATCGATCTTCTGGGTCAAGTATTCGACATTGACTTAATACCTATTACTCTTGGAAGCTTCGACGTGATCGTTAGAATGGACTGGTTGTCCAAGTATCAAGCGGAGATTCTCTGTAAGGAGAAGATCATACGTGTTCCCCTTCCTAGTGGGGAATTTTTATCAGTTCAGGGTCATCGCAGTGGGACCCCAGTTAGTATTGTTTCGGCAATGAAGGCTCAGAAGTATTTGCGTAAGGGCTATCCTGCTATTTTAGCTCTTGTCACTGATTCACCGTCTGACGAAAGGAAAATTCAGGATCTTCCAGTTGTTCGTGAATATCCTGACGTATTTCCTGAGGAACTCCCTGGTTTACCTCCACATCGTCAGGTGGAATTCCAGATCGACCTCGCCCCAGCGGCAGCCCCGGTTGCTCGTGCTCCTTATCGTCTTGCGTCAGGGGAGCTACAGGAATTGTCAAACCAACTCCAAGAGCTGTTGGATAGGGGTTTCATCCGACCTAGCTCTTCCCCTTGGGGAGCCCCAGTCCTATTTGTGAAGAAGAAGGATGGGTCCTTCCGGATGTGCGTAGATTATCGCGAGCTCAACAAGGTGACGGTTAAAAACCGTTATCCTTTGCCTCGTATTGACGACCTGTTTGACCAGCTGCAAGGGTCAAGTTTCTATTCAAAAATCGACTTAAGGTCGGGGTATCATCAGGTGCGAGTCAGAGAGGAAGACGTTCCCAAAACCGCGTTTCGGACGCGATATGGTCACTATGAATTCTTGGTTATGCCATTCGGGTTGACCAACGCACCAGCGGTCTTCATGGATCTCATGAACCGCGTGTGCAAGCCATACCTTGACGACTTCGTTATCGTTTTTATCGACGACATTCTAATTTATTCCAGGAACAAGGAAGATCATGAGCGGCATCTGCGCCTTATCTTAGAGCTCCTGAGGAGGGAGCAGCTGTACGCGAAATTTTCTAAGTGTGATTTTTGGATTCGGGAGGTACATTTTCTGGGGCATATAGTTAATGAGATGGGTATACATGTGGATCCTGCCAAGATCGACGCCATTAGAAATTGGGCGGCACCAAAGAATCCTTCGGAGGTGCGGCAATTTCTCGGTCTAGCAGGGTACTATCGTCGTTTTATTCAGAACTTCTCGAAGATTGCTCAGCCACTCACCTCATTAACACAGAAGAAGGTAGTTTACTCATGGGGAACGAAACAGGAGGATGCATTCCAACTTCTGAAACAAAAATTATGCAGCGCGCCAATTCTATCTCTACCAGAGGGTACCGAAGATTTTGTGGTTTATTGTGATGCTTCGATTCAGGGTCTCGGTTGCGTGTTGATGCAACGCGAGAAGGTGATAGCTTATGCTTCTCGTCAGTTGAAGGTACACGAGAAAAACTACACGACACATGACTTGGAGCTAGGAGCAGTGGTTTTTGCACTGAAGATTTGGAGGCATTATCTCTACGGCACGAAATGCACCATCTATACTGATCACAAGAGCCTTCAGCATATCTTCGACCAGAAAGAGTTGAATATGCGTCAGCATCGCTGGGTAGAGTTGTTCAATGATTACGAGTGTGCCATCAAGTATCACCCGGGTAAAGCTAACGTTGTAGCAGATGCTCTTAGCCGCAAGGAACCGAAGCCGAAGCGTATTCGTGCCCTACAGCTTACTATTCACTCTGATCTACCTGCTCGGATCCGTTCAGCTCAGATTGAAGCGTTAAGGGAAGAAAATATCGAGGCTGAAGGATTACGAGGTCTACACAAGAAGAAGTTCGAGCAACGGTCTGACGGTATCTACTACTTCATGGAACGAATATGGGTTCCTTCATTTGGTGATCTTCGAGAGCTTGTGATGGACGAAGCACACAAGTCACGATATTCTATTCACCCAGGGTCCGATAAGATGTACCAGGACCTCAAGGTTTTGTATTGGTGGCCGAATATGAAAGCTCTCATCGCAACATACGTGAGTAAGTGCTTGACTTGCGCTAGGGTCAAAGCAGAGTACCAGAAACCTTCGGGTCTACTTCAGCAGCCGGAGATACCCATGTGGAAATGGGAACAGATCGCTATGGATTTTGTTACGGGGTTACCGAGAACGCAGGCTGGGAACGATACTATATGGGTGATTGTCGACCGTCTCACAAAGTCAGCACACTTCTTAGCAATCAAGGAGACAGATAAGTATTCGCAGCTCGCAGCAGTGTACCTTAAAGAGGTGGTTTCTAGGCACGGAGTGCCGACTTCTATTATTTCTGATCGAGATCCTCGTTTCACTTCGGAGTTATGGCAGGCTATGCATAAGTCGTTTGGCTCGCGTCTCGATATGAGCACGGCCTATCACCCACAAACGGATGGTCAGAGTGAACGCACCATTCAGACGCTAGAGGATATGTTACGGGCATGCGTTATTGATTTTGGAAAAGGATGGGAGAAGCACTTGCCGTTGGTCGAGTTTTCCTACAATAACAGCTACCACACAAGTATCAAGGCGGCACCATTTGAGGCACTGTACGGGAGGAAGTGTCGTTCACCTCTTTGCTGGGCTGAAGTGGGTGATAGTCAGATCACAGGTCCTGAGATAGTACTCGAAACTTCAGATAAGATCGTGAAAATCAGAGAACGTATGGCAGCTGCTCGTGATCGTCAGAAAGCCTATGCAGACAAGCGTGCCAAAGAGGTAGTGTTTGAAGTGAATGACCGAGTCATGTTGAAAGTCTCACCGTGGAAAGGGGTTGTGCGCTTTGGGAAACGTGGCAAGCTGAATCCACGATATGTTGGGCCGTTTAAGGTTCTGGAGCGTATCGGTAAGGTGGCTTATAGATTGGAGTTACCTACTGAACTGGGTAATGTTCACGATGTATTCCATGTGTCGCAGTTGAAGAAGTGTTATGCTGACGACCCATTAACGGTACCTTTTCAAGAGTTAAAGATCGACGACAAGCTGCAGTTTGTAGAAGAACCCATCGAGATCATGGATCGTGAGGTCAAAGTGCGTAAACACAGTCGTATTCCTATTGTGAGGGTTCGTTGGAACTCAAGACGTGGACCGGAGTTCACGTGGGAGCGCGAGGATCAGATGAAACTAAAGTACCCTCATCTCTTTCCCAAAGACAAAGCAGAATCAAGTAAAACTGGTGAATCTCGGGGCGAGATTCCTCTTCAAGTTGGGGATGATGTCACACCTGAGCAAAATCTTCAACAACCCTGATAATCACGTCGCGCCTTGGGCTTACTTGTCAAATTTCGGGGCGAAATTTCTTTCAAGTTGGGGATGATGTGACAACCCGCGTTCTCAAGGTTAGCGACGTTTTGATTCGTAACATTAATTTTCAATTCGTTTCTTTCTTTCTTATATCTCCGATGAACTTGCGAGTACGATAACTTATTAGTTGTGTTGTTGGGTCGCACATCTTTTAGACCACACTCTCACACTTAATACCTGATAATATATCGGCTCACAACACTGGTCATTACCCATTACACATTTGCTTGTTTTAATTTCCGTTGAACTAGACATCGGCCAACCTTGTGTTATTTAACATGATAGCCAACTAGTACAACCTTATGTTGTTTAGCATGATAGTTGCATACATTATTTTGTCACAATTACATATAATCATCCTACTCCTTTTATCACAATTACGCCCACTTGTCTAGTTATTTAGCATGATGGCCCAAATTGAAAGGGCTGAGCCCATTTCGGGTAAGTATAGAACCGCCCCAAAAACTAATACCTATTAGTATGCATATTATGTTCCAATCATCTCAAAACAACAAACCCTACGTAGCACATTATTTAACCAACCCTACTTTCTTCTCCTCCTTAAATCGCTAGCGGCAGTAGCAACCCCCTCCTGTTCGAGTGACATTTTAATTAGCCAGATCTCCGGTTAGTTTTTCTTATTTAGTAATCCTTATCCTTGTGTGCTGATTATACTGTTTATATGCGTGGGTGTTACGTTGTGCTACATCTCGTTCATTAGGTTAGGATTCTTGATGGTCCGATAAATGTTGGTATTGCTTGTTAGTATTAAAAATCTGATAACTACATGGTCTAAATATGTTGTTAAGCGTGCAATTGAAACTGTAAGTGATGATATAATCTTTGTTTGCGGTATGGGTATTGAGGATCGGTAGTAATTACCAAAGGTATATAGTGATGTTGATGATGAAAATTCTTTTGTGAATAAATGCAGCCAATGTGAATAAAGGTATAGTGATACGTGTATGATTGTATAGCAATACATGTGGGAGGTTTGAAAATGCAGCCAACTTGAAAAATTAGCACTGCATGATGTCGGCCATTCAGTAGAAAGTGCAGCCATTTATTTTATATATTCTGCATGTATAATTGATTGAATATAGTGTGCTTGGTATTCTTATTAATCGAGAGATGGGGTGGAATAATACTGAAGCATGACTAACTAATCTAGTAATGGAATATTGTTAACTGTATATGTGTGCGTAAATAACAGAACTTGGGTAATGGACTATAATAAGGAATTGATTATAATAATTAGTGAAGGATTAGTGTTATGTGTGAAATAGTAATATCTGGAGCATAGTTCTGGATGATATATGCTAACCGAACCCCTGACAATAGAGATTTGAATGATATGGGATTGGGCCGGCCAACTTCTTAAGGGTAGGATAAGTGGGCCGGACATCACAAGGACCGCAACTGGGTTGGGTTTAAAAACGGACCAGGGCTGGGTTGACTCTAGTCGGGTCCTACATGAATAGTTGGGCTGCATTCGGGTTGGGCTTTGTGCGGGTAGCAGAGTCGCCCGAACAAAGGGTCCATCGGGCACAAAGGGGCTGACACATTGGGAGTGGGCTAGGCTCGGGCATGAGCAGCCCAAAAAGTTACTGTTGGGTTGATTATTTACATTGGGTCTTGGGTATTATTGAGGCTCATAGTGTTCGGACGATTGTTACGAGATGCCACACGAATGAATGGAATTTGTTATGTGTAACTTGTATGGGTGAAATCTAGTATGTAGATATACTTTAATAATGGAATTGTGTGACACGATTAAGTGATATGCCCTACTCATTGCTAAGCGAATAATAGTTGTGTAAGTGTGAGCGACGTAGGCCATGTTGAGTATACGAAGCTGTTATGATAACTAGGGAACTTAATCACCTACTATGAGACATTATGATATTGTATGTGCCGATTGCATTGTATGAACAGCTGTTACAACATGTATGCTATTAAGTGCGTTAGTTATACATTGGACTATGTGGTATGTGAATACGGAATATGTGAATTAATTATGTGTGAAACATTTAGAGTTTGTGCATTCGAAACTGACGGTTACTGGTAACCATGTTAGGGCGTGCTTGATCACTCGTTAAACAAGAAACTAATCTAACCGAGCAAATCAAAGGTGAGTTCACTACATTCGAGCATGCGTCCCAGTGGTTGGGGACAGTCAGTGGGTATTCCATGGGGGGATAAGGTTTTGGGTAAAAACGGGTACATTGGTTAATAATCTCACCTATCATCTTTTGTAAGTCCCTCATCGGGTATTAGTTAGTAGCGCTACTTAGGTTTGGCACCCTCACCCCGTGCCTGTAGAGGACGGAGGTGAACTAATGACCCAGTCTGGCCCAGTACTAGATAGGAGTACGTGGGAAGGGCAGTCGTGTATTTCAGGAGCCGTCATTGTTCGGAAATGAGATATTAACATTGTTACTTGCATTGAGAAATGAACTGTTTTACATACAACTGGTAACAAACATTTTCTAAAACTGTGAACTCGCCAGCTTTGTCTGATACACGTGTTACATGCTCGCAGGTCCTTAGGTACTTGGAACGCAGGAACTTGCTGGCTGGAGGGCGCGAGTGGTCATGGTTGCATTGTTGAGTTATTTAACAAACATTTATTTACTTTGGTTGTGTGGAATATATACTTTGTGATACATTAATGCTTCCGCTGAACTTATGGTTTTGAACAACTTATGTTTGGGATTTCAGTATTATTAAATGATGAAACTTTATTTCAAACTTGTGATTCAATGTAATTGGTGGCTCCTAGCTTGTTGTCACACGCCTAACAGGGACACTCCCTAGGTGGTAAATTGGGGGTGTGACATTTATGACTGGTATGGTTATTTATTAGGTTTAGTATGATTATGCAGTTTTCTTAATGATAAACTGATATATGTGCGATATTATATAGGGTTTTGTGAGGGTTTTGTATTACAAATGCGATTTTATAGGTAAAGTTTTGTTTATAAAAGGTTTTTGTCTTTGCTTAGGTTGAGCATGCGAATTGATAAAAACCTCATGCGATTTCATATGATTAGTTAGTTTTAGGGGATTATGATTAAATTATACATGCGATATTATATAGGGTTTTGAGAGGGTTTTATATTACAAATGCGATTTTATCGGTAAAGTTTTGTTTGTAGAAGGTTTTTGTCTTAGCTTAGGTTGAGCATGCGAATTCATAAAAACCTCCTGCGATTTCATATGATTAGTTAGTTTTAAGGAATTATGATTAAATTATACATGCGATTTTATATTTTTTAGTTACTTAAAGCATGCGATTTATAAAGATTGGCTAGTTTTGGTAATGCTTAACTAAGACATGCGAATTGATAACTCATTCATGCGATTTTATCACTTAATGACTTAGTGTACATGATTAACTGATAAATGCGATTTTATAAGGGTTTTTGACTGATAGCATGCGATTTTGTAGAAATAGATTCTGATGATGACTTTGAAGGCCCAATATCAACACTGATAAAAGTTAACAAAAATAGAAAAAGAAGAATAGTTGAAGAAAGTTCTGAAGAGGATGACTTTTTTAAGCCACTCCCAAAAAAGAAAAAAGATGACAGGAAATCTAAGATACAGACAAAAAAACATTCAAAAAAGGTGGAACCACCTAAAACAGAACATAGGGAATTCTTCAAATACAGCAACGAAGCAATACTGCTAAGATGCCAACCTAACTCATATATGGATACTGTGAAAAATTTTTCACAAAAACAGGTTGATGAGGTGAGGAATATGGGATTTGGAGCTATTCTAAATATCAATATCAACCATATTTCGACACGATTGGCATATTGGCTAGCCAGAAACTTTGACGAGAACTTCGATACGCTAAACGTAGGAAAACTCCAAATAAAGATAACATCGGATACAGTTTATGAGGTATTTGGGATACCAAAGAGGCCAAAGCAGGTTGAAATAATAGCCGATAAGAGAAAAGTTAAAAAGCAGGAAAAATTGAAAAGAGTAAAGAACCAAGAAATGCTGTCAGGGATACGCTCATCAGCCAGTGGGGGGAAAACACGAGAATCACCCATGGCTTAATTGCAAATACAATGGAAAATCAAAGAGATGGGGGGAGCCTGTTTAGATTAAATTTCCTGGTGTACTAGATGACGTTCTTTGCGGAGATTACAAATGAGCACCAATCTAGATTCTATTTCCTGGTGTACTGGATGACGTTCTTTGCGGAGATTACAAAGGCAACAACTGCAAATGATAGATGTTTGCTTGGTGTAGAGGCTATTGAGGAAATACAGAATCTAGATTGGTGCTCATTTGTACTTGACACTTTGCGTCGTACACGAGCGGGCTGGAAGAACTATAAAATACAGTTCGTGGGACCTGTAGCCTTTCTTACTGTATACATTAATACATTTCATAACATATTTAAAATACTAGTTTGTTTTGTCACATAATTAAATGATCTTGCGATTTATACAGCTTCTATACACGCATGAGTACAACAAGAAGCTTAAACTGTTTGAGAAAGTCGTGGAAATACCAATTATTCGTTATATAACATCTTCGGAGATTGATAAAGTCGAAGAGCATATTTCGGATAACGGACCTCTGTGGACATCAAGTAAGAGTGAAGAAGAAGAAGAAAATGAAGAAGAAGAGGGTCGTTCAACGGAGGAGTATACACTACGACCATAGGTTCACACCACAATAAGCTACAAAAGAAGGACTGCACGTGCAGTACAAACCATAAAAACCGGG
Organism: Helianthus annuus; assembly: GCF_002127325.2. Classification (NCBI taxonomy): domain Eukaryota; kingdom Viridiplantae; phylum Streptophyta; class Magnoliopsida; order Asterales; family Asteraceae; genus Helianthus; species Helianthus annuus. The sequence continues at coordinate 79,650,317 of NC_035436.2, read as the reverse complement.
AAAGAGCCAAACGATAACGAGAACATTGATGATTTCATGGATTTTAGTTTTGAAATCCATGAAATGTCTTAGTTGAACCTTGAGATGGGAGTTGGAACACAGACACAGAAAATGATGGATTATTGCAACACTCTTGTTCAACCTTCACCATCGGTAATCTACGACACAGCCCATGAACGAGAACGAGAGGCTTTGAGAATCAACAAAAAGGTAAGCGGAAAAAATATTAATTTCAATTAATCTATTTATATGTAACATTTGAATTGATAGTATCTTAACTCGAAAAATATTACAGAACCTGTTGAAAAAAATGAAAGCCAATGTCAAAAAATACATTAAAATGGTTCAAGATGTTCAAGGGATGAACAACTTAGTTTCAGAAGTAAAAACTAAGTGTTTTTGGGATCCGGAGATTATGGAGGCCTGTAAGCAGTGGGATGAGACGCTTCGGAATAATCTCATTTATGTGCCGCCTGATTCGGTTCAAGAGCATGAAACTTCACCCTCTCATGTTCATCAAGAGCCTGAAAATCCATCTTCTGAAGTTCATCATGAAGTTACTACAAACGAAGAAGGTAGACAGGATGAAGCAGCTCAAAAAGTAATATCAAATGTTTTGGTACAAATGGCATCAGAAGGTAAAACATGCAATTTCAAAATTAACACATGCGAAATTATGTAAAAAATCACTATTTCTTATGCACATGCGAAACCTAAAAAAACACATGCGATTTTTGCAAAACACTTCAAATTTGATTTCGCATGCAATGTATTGTATACCCTGCGATTTTGATTCTGATGTATTAAAATTTAATAATTTGTATCAATAGGGGTACTACAGCCAGATGATGAAGGATTGACAAATAAAGATGATGGAGGAGTGACAGACACCCTTATTGCAAACATTCAAACTGTCGAAACGGGTGTATACGCTTACAAACCACCTGCCAAAGGTAAAAAACACTTTATATTAGAACAAAATTAAAAAGCACAAATTATTATATTTCTTAACTTACTCTGGCCTGCAGAAAGTGGTGAAAACGAAACTGATATCGAAGAAACAGTGAACCTGGCAGAATCTACACAAAACATTCAACAAAAAGTTCAAGAAAATGATCCAGAAGTGGAAGCAGTTTCTTTAGGAGAAAAAGACCCTCAACAACCCGATTTGGGTATCGAAGTTGAGAAGGAACCGGAAGTTGAATGTCCTCAAGTGACGGCTGAGAAATTGCTGTCAGTTGAGTTGCTTTTGAGCCTGGGACCCAGACTGGAAGAAAATAAAGGAAAAAAACCAACTAGGGAGAGAAAAAACTCAAAGCCAAAGCAAGTTCCAAAACAAGTTCTACCAAAGGGGTTAAATGAACTCCTTTATAAGACAATAGAAGCAGCCAAAATTCGAGCTGAGAAAAGATGTGCAGAGCTTGGAGACAAATTTTGTTCCCCTTACTGCAACAGAGTGGTAAACATGCACGAAGCACTCTTGAATCAAGAATTGAGTGTGATCCGATATACATTTGCTTCATTTGCAGACATAGAGTAAGTAAAATGGTTATATCAACTAACAAACATCTAAATATATACACATAACAATATTAATTATTTATTTTTTGCCTGACAGAGATGAATTTTACCGATCAAAAACTGGGGTTTACACATTCAAAGCTATATTCGAAAGCTTCTACAGGGGTCAGTACGTAGCATCAAACGGAATAGATGCATTTGTGGATGTTCTAAACCTTGAAGAGAAAAAGGCGGATAGAAAATCATCACCATACAGACTCTTCTTATTTAGCACAATGATGGTATGTTTTCATAAACATTTTGGCATTTGAAATTAAAACAGTAAATGCATATTCAATAATTTCGCATACTAGTTATAGCTAAATCGCATGTAGAATAATAGATAGTTTTCCTGTGAAAACAAAAAAAACAACATTTCTCGTACTGTTGTAATTTCGCATGTGGTGTAGATACTATTCGCATGTGAAAAATTCCATTGTTTAGATACCTTTTAATACAATACTTAACTTTGATTCTAATTACATAACATACAGCCGGATATCTTTTACGACGAGAAGAAATACATAGACAACCAACGTCTAAACATATTTGCCTCAAATTTTGAAGACATCATACTAAAATATGAGGTAAAAAAACTTGATTCGGTTGATCTGGTGTTTATTCCGGTACTTCAAGTTGACCACTTCTATGGCTTGTGCTTCCACTTGAAAACCGGCAAAATTGAGTTGATTGACAATTCAGCCGCTGAACAAGAGTTTGTGGAAAGATACAAGGGGCTTCCAGACACACTGGTAATACAAAAACTTATACATATACATGTTATATATTATGTAAAAGCTACTAACACAATGTTGCTATTATACAGAGAAGGGTATTGGTTTTATTCCTACGAAAGGCTTTAAAACCAACACCGGCTATAGAAGACCTTGCAACCTCAGTTATAGAAAGAAAAGAGATGGATTGGAGGACAAAGAATAACGGCGTAGACTGTGGAGTGTTTATGATGCTTCACATGGAAACGTACAAAGGAGAGAAAACACCATGGGTGACTGGATTTGTGAAAGAAGATGAAGTAAACAACAGACAGAATTCACAACTTCATCTCCTAAGGCACAAATATCTCAGTAAAATCATTCTATCCGATCACAATATGCATCATGAACTAATAATTAAAAAGGCAAATGCTTTCGATAAAAGGCCAGACAAAGAAAGGTATATGAAAGATTTGGAGAAGATAATCCCAGATAGGATGAGTGCATATTTTGGAAGGGTGTACCTATTTGCACACTTATTTGCCTATTGGCACATCAAAAAGGTGTTTTTTGTCTTATATGCATACCCTGTAGTGTCGAGTTGTGGCCAAAGCGCGACGTTTTGGTCCGGTCAACCAGACAAAGACTGACGGGTGTCTGACGAGTCTGTTGACCGGACCAAAACGCCGAGCTTTGGCCGCGTTTTGGTCATGTCAACCAGACAAAAGACTGACACCCGGTCTGGTTGACAGGACCAAAACGCGGCTAAAGTTCAACGTTTTGGTCTGGTCAACAGACCCGTCACTCTTTGTCTGGTTAACCGGACCAAAACGCCGTTCTTTGACCACAGCTCGACACTACAGGGTATGCATATAGGACAAAAAACACCTTTTTGGGTGTGACTATCTATACACTTGGTGTGTAGATAGTTTGAGCCTTTTGGAAAGGCATAGTAAACTTGTTTGATGTTGGATTTATGTTGAATATTTAGACTTGTTATATAACATTATTGTTTTTATTTCGCATATATTATGTTTAAAATCGCAAGTTTGACATTGAATTGCTTAAAATTTGCAAAAATAGGGGAATACACACATGCGAAATAAAAATCCATTCCATAAACAACATGCGAATTTATTGAAACATGCAAAACTTGGGTATTTTATTAAAACAAAGCACTAAAATAAACAAAGTTCATTCAAAAGATGAAAGAAACTCCATTTTCATCTTCATCGAGCATCTTAAGATAGTTATTTCATCCGCCAACTCTTTCAACTGCTTCTCATCCCTCTCACCCAAATCCACCAAGAACATAACAACAATTTCTTTAAGACTACTCACTTGCATCTGAGATAGCAAGTTCAGAATTTCTTGTCTTCTCTTCATGTTTTCTGTTACACGAGAAATGTTGGTCTCCAACATCGCTTGACATGATCGATCCTCTTGAATTTGTTCCTGAATCCTTTTCCTCAAAGCCTGCTTGATACTTGATTCAGAAGAAGAGGATGTTGGTAGATCTGCCATTTTTAATAGGATGTTTGAAATAGTGTTAAAAAGATAAACTATATAATAAAAGAAAAATTATTGATATGAATTATTGAAATCAATTATTGAACTGAATTATTTGATTTCAATTATTGAATTGAATTATGAAACACACTGTGCGAAAATAAATATAATTACTTTTAAAGCGTGCGAAATAAATAGCTATATATGTTAAATACTTTCTAGTTTGCGAAATCTCCTACTTAAACATGCGAAATTAAATATTAAACTTCATTGTGTGCGAAATGTCGAATTTAAACATGCGAAATTATACATATGATCCAATCTTAACTACCAGGGCTATGTTAAAAATACCACATGCGATATATCAAACAACACATGCGATATGATAAACTCAACAAATAAAACCAGAAACAACTTATCTTCAACCTCATTACAATCTAATAAAATGAAAAAAGCTTCAAATCAAATAAAACCCAGAACTCAACAATAAACCTATGATGAAAAACCAAAAACAAACATCCTAAATGACGAATCCAGCACTTTCGGACATCGCCAATCTGGGTTCGGTCAGGAATCAATGAAAAAACCTACAAATCGAATTGATACGAACAATAATTAAATGGACGGTTATGAAACGAACTCGAAATCTGCTTCCTAGATGACGGAATTCCCTGATTAGCCCTCAGATGTTCGAAAAGAATGTCTGATATACCCTTATTTAATTAAATTGAATCAGGACACGTGTATGGCTGTGGGTAGCGCGTACATAATGTACGATAAGGAGATTTGTATCCTACACTTTACCTATATATATATATATATATATATATATATATATATATATACAGAAACGGGTTCGGGAGAAAAGTGTGAGAACGGTGAGAACGCATCCTGGCCCAACACGTGTCCCGCGTCATAGAGAAGGGCGGAGGGGCTTTTTTGTCTTTTCATTCTTCTTTTATTTGCTCAACGCGGTATAATATTTTTTGGCGTCTAAGTTTTTTTGGCGTTAATTGTATTTATTAAACTATTTGGCGTTGAATTAATTGTTTTTGTGTCACATATATAATTTTTTGGCATTATATCGTTTTCTGGTTAATTTTTTTTGGCGTTTGTGGCGTTTTGTACAATAATTCACTACGAGTAATTAATATTTGCATAGGATTAAAATAAGACCAAATTTTCTTTTGGCGTTTAGTGAATTTTTTGGCGTTTTAATACCCTTTACAAGGTGTTTTGCCAGCAGTTGTTCTCCCAGTTTTCATTCTACTAGCGTTTTGGTGTTTGTAGTTTTTGGCATTTTATATAATAATGTATTTTATTTATAGAGAATTAGATAACAAAACAACATATAACTTGATATCAATACAATATAAGATGAAAACAAAAATAATTAAAAATGGTAATCTAATTTTTCTTTCCAATCTTCAATGTCATCAGCCTCTTCCTTCTTGAATTTGATTTTGGCGTTTTGAACCTTTTTTGAATAATTTAGCTAGATGCCAACTTTCCTTTCATAAACCCCATCTTTTTTCAGAAGAAGCTGCTTAGTGGCATCCTGTTTTTTGGTGTGATATTCTTGTTTGGTGGCATGTCATTAAAGATCAGCTCTTGCTTGATGCTATTTGTAATAATGGAGTCCAAAATAGCATTTTACACTTGTGTTGAACCCTTTATTCCATCCATATAATCATCAAGAACAAAGCTCACATAATGGCATATCACTATCATCAGTCTCTTTTTCTTGAATATTTGTCCATCTCATTCAGCAAAATATTATGGAGTTAACCCCCTCAGAAAAAGGATCCATTTCAGTGAAAGCTTTGCCATCTGTGGCGTTTTAAAGGGAGTGTTTTCTAGAGGATATGGCGTTTTTGCATTTTCTGGGTGTGATTAATTTCATTGCATATGGACCCCTCTCTTATAGGAGTTTTTTGGCACGTAGTTTAGGCGAGACTTTTTATTGTAATAAATGATAGTAATAAAGTAACTGTCTTTTCAGTTACTGTTTTTTATCTTTAGTGTTCATCAGCTTTTGTCAGTTTTATAGGTTATAGACGTCCCATCTTCTAATTTTGGTGTTTTTTTTAAATGGCATTATGCACACCAACATGACAAAATACAATAACGGAGTAAATAAAATATTAAGCAGGAAAAATATTTTTTGTTATTTTTGGCGTTTTGTTAGGGTTAACCATTTTTAGTATTTTTTTGGCGTTTTGCTAATAAAGATAGAAATACATCATTTAATTATCTTTAAAAAAAGAAGAAGATTACATAGAAGAAAAAAAAGAGGAAAAAATAATTAAAATCCTTCGTCAGAAGGTACTTTATCCGAATAGTATCCATCACTTGTGTCATCTTCTTCATCATGGAAGTCTTCATCTGGATCTTCATCCATGTCATCACATTCACCTTCATCAGCTTCTTGTTCCTGAAGATTCTGAAGCCTCCACCTGAACATGTCTTGCATTAACTCCAATTTTGAGTCTATTTCTGTGTTGGTACAAGTGGCGTTATGCAATTCTTCCATGAAACCCAGTCGCTGCTTTGTCATGATGTTCTCTAGCCAGTAGACTTCCTGCTCTCCGCTGTCGTATGTAACCGTCACCATGTCTGTTTCATCATCAAAATGCCATGATGTCATGACAGGGTCTGGCTTCACATCTCTTTTGATTGGTCTAAATTTGCTGGTTAATGCTTTCATAAGCATATGCGTTTCATGGCATTCGTTGTCTAGAGCGATGCCAATGGATAAGATTTGCCTCTGTATCTCTTCTAAGATCTTCAGAATTGCCCTGACCGTCTTAACATACACCCTCCTTTTGTTGTCAAAATGGAGGACGTATCGCCTGATTCCCAGAGTGTATCTCCACAAAACGATTGTTTCCATTTTTGGCGTTTTGTTTAAATTGGCGTTTTTTATTAACGATTTTTTTTTTTTTTGCAGAAAATGGATAGATTGAAGTGATTATGGAAGCTATGTTTTACCTTTGTTTATATAATGATTTTTTGGCGCGTAATTTAGGAGGGAATTTCTTCTAATAAATGTTAATAACTGAAATTCAGTTATTTGTGTTGTTTCATCTTCCTGTAATATTCAACGCGTTTTATTACTAATTTTTGGCGTTTTGTTTTTAATGGCGTTTTATTTTTTTGTTTGGCGTTTTATCATTTGATGGCGTTTTGAATATAAGCGGTAAAAGAACCTTTTACCCTTAATGAAGAGCGTCCCACATAATAAAATTGATGTTATTTACGAAAATGCCACCGCGCAATCTAGTCCATGGATTGTTTTGATCGGACGATCCATAAGCGTTCTCACCATTCTCACACTTTCACCGTTTTCTCTAAATCCTTACCCTACATATATATATATATATATATATATATATATATATATATATATATATATATATATATATATAGGACAAAGATCCGTTAGGAACCACCGTTTATTGCGAGAACCAATGTGAACACAAGCAAAAATACCTAAAAATAGCTAAAAAACACACAAATTATTTTTTTTAATATTTTTTATAAAAAAATCGCCACTTTTAGTAGCCAAAAAAAAATTTTTTTTGGCTACTAAGAGTAGCGATTTTAACTTAAAAATATTAAAAAAAAAATTTTGTGTGTTTTTTAGATTTTTTTTTTTTTTGGTTTTTTGAGGATTTAGTTTTTAGCATTTTAGCTTGGGGTGGGGGGGTGTGGGGTTTAGGTTTTTGGGGGTGGGGGAGGGGGTTTAGGTTTTTTTTAGGGGGGGGGGTAGGGTGGGAGGGGTGGGGGTTAGGTTTTTTTAGCTATTTTAGGTTGTGTTCACATTGGTTCTCGCAATAAAGGTGGTTCTCGCATGAAACTTACCATATATATATATATATGTAAACAGATTATCACTTGGTAGGTGAAGGACATTATATACAAATCTATACAAAGCCAGTCTGGAGAATGCTTCTACCCTTTGCAGGGGAAGGAGACACCCTGCAATTACAACACATTATCAATTTAGAAGACGAAGAGGGCAATGACTTGAAGACTGTTCTAGTCCACAATCCATAGACTCAACACACAGAGATTTCTAAAAAGACATGATGAAAACATTGACCTAAAGAGGGGGTATATACTAATTTTTTATATACAAATTTTTTAAACAGAAATAATTTAAATATATAAGAAATATTTTAAAAGAAAGAACAGTAAAAAGTAAAAATATAACAGTAAAAAGTAAATAAGGAGGGTAATAAAAATTTCTTACAGTGGGTGATAAGAAAATGGCTCCTGAATGGGAAGGCAGAAGCTTGAGTAAAACTTGAGATTTATGCACAGCGGAGTGAACAAGAGGTAACAAAAGGTAAAAAAGACTCTTTTTTTTTTTTTGGAATATAATATGAAGAACAATGAACGAAACTAAGGGGCTAGGAGGTTAGGCTAAGGAGTGACGGAGAGGATTTTAGTGTGCCATAAGGATGAATGAGAATGCAAGAAATTTCTATTGAATTCTGGGGATAATTTTTACAACTGCATTCTATGCCTTTTATAGGCAAAAAGAAAAGCTATCCTACAAACAAAATACTGTACATATTGCTCTAGTGTCAGAAAAATAAACGGATACAAATAAAAGAAAGAAAAAGACAATAAGCACTATCTACAATAATGGATTCTTTTTCAGATGCATGTGCTGGGCAACAATCTGTCTAGAAATGCTGTCTCTTTAGGTCAATGTTTTCATCATGTCTTTTTAGAAATCTCTGTGTGTTGAGTCTATGGATTGTGGACTAGAACAGTCTTCCAAGTCATTGCCCTCTTCGTCTTCTAAATTGATAATGTGTTGTAATTGCAGGGTGTCTCATTCCCCTGCAAAGGGTAGAAGCATTCTCCAGACTGGCTTTGTATAGATTTGTATATAATGTCCTTCACCTACCAAGTGATAATTTCTCCATGGATAATAATCAGGAAGTTCTGGGGTTTCCTGATATTTTTTGATAAATTGTGTAAAATTATTTGGACTTTTTTCATCTGAATGACTTAACCAAGGTAGAGTTGAAAACTCTATATTAGTTGTTGTCATTGATGTCTGTAGATGATTTTGAAGGCCGATTCTACTTTTATGTTCAATGAAAATCCTTTTTCTTGCTGGCCTATATGTGTATGCATCTGTATAAGGGAATGAGGAAATTATTTTGCAACCAATGATCGAAGTCGTTGATCTAATTGCCATATTTCCTGCAATTAGAATGAACTTTTCTCCAAGCTGGTTGAGAAGATCTTCTGTTTTTCTGTCTAACTTTATTTCCAAATAATCGATCATACCATGATGATAAAATTGAATTATCTGCTCATTTGTCAATTTTGTAGGATGATATATTTGAAGTAATAGAAGACCAGTTCCATCTCCTTTTTCATCTGTTCTTTCTACCACTTTGAACCCTTGCTGTTCGCTATCAAATTTGAATGCCATGTCTATCAGCTGTTGTTGCAAATTGTACAAAATTAAAGGAAATTCTGCATAAACTTTCTGTGAAACAAGATTCTCAAATTCTGGGAATCTTTCTATAATTGGTTTTAGGCTTTGCTGCTAAGGTGTATCAAGAATTCTGGTCCTGAAACACTCAAACGTTCTGTGTAAATCTGTTTTGTCTTTATCTTTTTTCTCAAGCTTTTGTAATAACTGTGTATTTTTTGCTTCCAATAAACTTATTTTTTGTTTTAACAGACTATTTTCAATCTTTTCTTGTATAGAGTGTGTATTTTTTCCTTGTTGTACAAGCTGATCTTGTAACTCAGTGATCAACTCTTCTTGATTTTTAATTATTTGTTCTGGCTTAATTTTAGCCATGTTTGCAAATGTTTGAACCTCTTCAGGTTCTATGTAAAAGCCACTTACCCCAAAATGTTCTCTTGCTGTTTCTATAGCTTTTTGGAAATCTGTAAAGCCTTTGTAAATTGGATTGGGGCATTGGATATGTTTAGCCATAGTTTCCCATTTATTAAAAATACCAATTTTTGTGCCTCGAAATATGACATAATGGGTAAACTTGGGCCTCTGTGGTTTCTCAGGTGTTTTACTGCTTTGTTCATAAAAATAAATGCTTAATGCATTTAACACCTGGACTTTAAAGGTTGAGGCTTGAGGCATAGTTTGAATATGCCACAGGTTATCTAGTAAACATTGTTGTTTTTCTGTTAACTGCATCCCAATAATTGGACGAAACTTTGTATTGGGATCATCACATCTTTGTAATGCATAATTACCAAAGGTAATAACCGCATTTTGTGTATTCTGTGATTGAGAGCTTGCCCTTTGTGTAAAATGCCTGTTTTTTGGCAGACGAACATTTGTAGCCTTTGATTGACTCGGGTTGTAAAACTGTGTAATACTGTTGAGATCTGTAAGTGTTGCAGGCAGTTGTCTAAAATTCTGTGTTTTTGCTGCTTGTATTGACTGGCTCATGAGTTTCTCTGTTTTCTCCTCTTCAGATGATGTATTCATTGGAGAGGATTTTGTAGGCTTTGTAGGATGTATAAGTATTGCCTTTCCTTTATCTTTTTTCCTGTCCATCTAAAAGCAACAATCTGTTAATATTACGAGATAACATATCGGCTATCCCATTATTTTTCCCTTTAATATGTTCAAAATTTATTTGATATCCACTTCCTTGGATAATGTTTTGTAAATTAACCCATCGGGTCCTGTTTATCTTTTTACTTTGATCGTTTTTTATAAATTTTACAATAGCTTCACAATCAGTTCTTACTGTAAATTCTTTGTGAAGAAATAGTTTGAATTTTTCTAATGCATATATCAATGCCTGTATTTCAAAATCGATACTAGTCCAACTTGTTTTGTTTTGAAAATTACCGCTTGCATAAGCACAAATTTTCTCTTCTTGCTTAGGACTATATTTACTTGGTTTGCAGAGGAGAACTGCTCCCCATCCTTCTTTGCATCCATCTGTCTCAATAATTATGTAATCTGTAACAAGTGGTAATTCTAGTGGTTTAATATTTTTAATTGCCATTTTAATTTCTTTAACTAGTTTTATGTCTTCTGAATTAAAGTACCTTTGGCCATTTTTTGTTGTTTTACTGTATAAAGGCCCTACTAACTTTGATAAATTTGGAACAAATTTTCTGGCATAATTGACCAGTCCCAGAAAGGCTTGTATTTGTTTTAAGTTTTCAAATTTCTCTGGCAAATCAAGTATCTTTGTAGAGATATGTGACTGTAATTCTATTTTTCCATTTCCTATTTCTAATCCTAAGAAAGATATTTTTCTTTTAAATAGTTCCATTTTTCGTTTGGAAATTACTATTCCATTCTTTTTTATTTCTTCAAACACCTGTTGTAAATGTTTTTCATGTTCCTGTACTGTTTGGCTTGCTACAAGTATATCATCAATATATACTAAACAAAAGTCGTATTTTAAGAAAATACTATCCATAAATCTTTGAAAAATTGAAGGAGCATTCTTTAGCCCAAAGCTAAGGACATTCCATTCAAACTGTCCTTCTGAGCATGTAAAAGCTGTCCATGGCTTAAAACTTTCTTCAAGTTTTAACTGATTATATCCTGATTTTAAATCAAATTTTGAAAAAACCTTCTTTTTCTGTATAAGATTTAATAAAGTGTCTTTATTAGGAATATTGTATCCATCATCTACTGTGTTATCGTTTAGTCTTTTGTAATTGTATACTATTCTTGCTTTACCTCTTTTTATTTCACTATGGTTTCTTACTATAAAGGCTGCTGATCTATGAGGACTTTCTGATTTTTTAATTAATCCTTGGCTAATCATTTCAGGGATCTGTTTTTTAAATTCTTCTTTGTCTAAAGGACTGTATTCTACATTAGCAGTTCTTATAGTAATATCTGGATTTTTTAGTTTAAATTTGCATATGTATTCTATATGTGATTTTGTAATATCCTCCCCTATAAGACCAAGTTTTTCTAAATGTAAAATCATAGGGTGATTTATGCTTTTTGTAATATCTTTTCCTTTTTCTACTTCATGACTTAGAAAGTCTGTTAACAGTTTTATAGTTTCATTTTCTATTGGATTATTTCTTTTTTGTTGTCTTAAAAATTCTAAACTTCCTTGACCACCACGTTTCTGTGCAATCTTTGACATATTAATATACCTTGTTGTTGGGACTGTATATATTTGTTTACTGAGTGTAATAAAGTTTCTATTTGCTGTAATAGAACCATTTAAAGCAAATATAAAATTTAATCCTAGAACAAAGTCTTTTGACTTTATATATGCTGGGTTTATATTTACCTGTGGTATATCGTACTTTATGCTATAATTGTTTGAAAAATCTAAAAACTGTATTCCTACCGGCTCTAAGTAGTGTGTTATTGCAACTAATCTATTTTCAATTGTTCTGCTTTCAACTTTATATTTTAATTCTTTATGGTATTGTTCTAGTACTAGACTATGTGATATTAGACTTTTTGATGCTCCTGTATCAACTAATGCTGTTAAGTCCAAAAATTTATTATTATCAAGCCATAAACGGCATTGTATATTGATCATATTTATAGATCCTTGAGTCTGTATAAACACTTGTTCTTCAGGTACTTCTACCGACATTTGGCTTAATTCTTCTACTTTGTTAGCTCCTATCTTCCTTTCTAGTTCTATAATTCTATTGTCTATATCTCTTAATTTTAAACTGTATAATTCAGTTGCTAATTCTAACTTATTTATCCTTTCTATAATCATGTTGGTACTTGTATCTATAGTTTTTGATGTAGTACATACATCTATATTGTGTAATTTCTTTATACAAATGCAACATATTTCTTGAAAGCATATATTACATTGTGACCTTTTCTCTATGCTAGGATAATATCCACAATTAGAGCATTTTATATAATTATTACCTCTTTGATGTACCCAGTCATGTTGACATTCCTCTATATTCATGTATGTGTAAGTGACCTTAGTTATTGGCTTTTTGTCTTCACTGTATATACTATAGACTGACTCATTATCTGATTCGTCTGTTTTAATAGCTTCTATTTCATAATCGTGTAGCTGTTCTATTAAACTAGCCCTTTCTATGTTTTTATTTTTATTAGGACATTTGTTAGCTAAATGTTGCTCTTCTCCGCATATAAAACATTTACATCTTCTTGTTTGAGGTTTTCTAACATATTTGTTTTTGTTATAATTCGTTCTGTAATTTTTGTTATAAGTAGTGCTTTTTCTTATATTTTTCTTTTTATCATAAAACCCGTAGGCCTGGGGTGTGTAGATTGCTGTTTTACAAAATGCATATGCATTTCTTTTTAATTGTTCTTGTAGAGCTACTTCTTTGCATTTATCTTCTAGTATTCCGAATGTATAAGTTATTCTAGGTCCTATTCCAAGATTGTGGTGTTCTCCATATATTGTCTTCCATGACTCATGTATATTTTTTCCTAAATCTCCTGGTAGTTTTATAAAATATTTATCACATAGATCATCATCCATTGTTTTTCCTGTTTGTGATAGCAATCTTGTAAAATCTAGTGTAAATTCATTTATATATTTCATGTCAGCTATACTTAATTGTTCTAGATTTCTAATAGCTGTATCTTGTATTAGGCTATTATTTTTTGCTGGATCAACCCCTAATATTAGTGTTCTGATTTGTGATGTGAAATTATAGGGATTATCTCCTAAAGCTTTTAAATTGTTAATTTCTGTCGAATCTTGTGCTTTTTTACTTTGCCAGATTCCTAGGGCTATTGGTCCTAGTGTAGTTTCTAGATAGGAAAATATGTCCATACTATCTTTTTTATTTGTTTCCCACATTCTAACTACTGTTTGTTCCCATGTTAACACTTCATCTATCCATAGTTGGGGTTTTTGCCGTTCTAATAACAACATATTCCCACTGTATGTTTGTCCTATTGGTAACCTGCTTCCTCTTCCTCTTAATGTTGATTCTTGACTATAATCTATTGATGGTTGTGTCCAAGGTTCTCTTCCTAGGGTTTCATGTGAAGTTCTATTACTAGAATCTCCACTCCATTCCATTCTAGGTCTTTTTCCTTGTACTTCTTCTTTTGCAGCCATATAGGCTTGTTCATATTTATAAAAATCTGTTAACATTGTTTTTCCCTGTAAAATGCTTTCTACTAATGGTAAATTATAGAATTCTTGTAATTTTTTATAGCTTTCCTCATAGGTCATGCCTAGGTCTGTTATACATTCTATTATCATGTTATCTACTTCTTCTTGTATATTTAATTCTGTAAATTTTCTATCTATTATTTGTTCTATTGTTTTGTTAGTTTCTTCTGTTTTAAAACCTGTTAACTCCTCGTCTTCATAATCTATTAGAGTGTAATCCATATATTCCTCTTTAAATTTTAAGAAATCTGTGTTTATTTCGTCTTCATTTTCTGTATCATATATTGGGTTTATTTCATCTTCTTCTAGTTGTTGTATATTCATAAAACTATATTCCATAGTATTTTCATTATTTTCCTCATTTGTAGTTTCTTTAAAATCTGTAAATCTTAGACTTTGTTTACCATCTGATCCTTCATATATAAAACTCCTTTTTGGAATTAAAACTGTTTTTTCATTTTCTTGAAGATCGTTTATATTCCATTCTAAACCTGTTAATTGTTTGGGATCTATTTTAATCGGTTCTATCATTTGTATAGATTTTGATGCTACTGCCTTAACTATCCCATCTATGTTTACCTTGTATTTCATTCCTGAACTGTTACTAGACTTTCCTAGTACCCCTACACTTATAACTATATTGTTTCCATCGTAATTTTCATATCCTTTCGTTTGTAAAGCTATTTTTATATTTTGCAAATCTCTTATGTCTTTTAATATTCCTGGTGTGCAATAGAATAAGGCTGTATTTTGGCTTAAGTCAACTTCCATTCCTGATATTATGGCTTTTTTCATTTCTGTTTTCCAACTTTTATCTAATATTAATGCCAATAGTTTAGTTCCTAAATTCTTTCGTCCTAAAGCTTTAATGCCTATGACGATTAACCCTGTATGTACAAAGTGTTTACCAGAGTGTTTAATTCTTTGTATAGTTTCAGGTGATAATAAATCTATAGTTACTGTTTTATCTAGAACTCTGAGACTTTCTTCTCTAGTACTTCTTATTAACGTTGTATTTACATTAAATATACCTGTTTGATATAATATTTTTGGGTTTAATATGTCTAATTGGTGTTGATTGTACAAATCCATATTTCTGTCTACATCTATTTCTTCTTCTATCTGTATTATCTGTTTATTACTATTAGACCCTGATCCTCGTCTAAGTATCCGATTTAAAAATGTTTCAGATGTAATTATATCTTGTATACTACTTGTTGAATTTCTAGCTTCTTGTATAGATCTACTTCTTCTTGAAATTTGGTTGTTCATTTTCGAGGTTGCCAATGTTTATATGGTGTTGGTTTTTTAATAATTTTTATATCTTCAATGTTAAGCTTGTTTATAGCGTCTGTGATTTTATCTACTTCTATTTGTATATTATTATTATGTATATTTTCTGTTTGTTTTTCTAAACAACTTCTCTTTAGTTCTTTAAGTATTTGGTTATTTTGATCTTTTATATAATCTAAATTTTGAGAATATTTTTTAAATTCCTCTGTATATACCGAGATCTTTTCAAGTAACTGTTTATTAATTATGGAATCCTTCTGTAGATTATAACCGAGATTTATTACTAGATCTGTTAAAGCGTTTAAATGTGGGTTATCTGTATGTAGACTATGTTTACAATTATCTTTAATTCTACAAATAAAACTATAATTTTCTGTATTAATGTTTTTAAGGCTAGGTTTTTCAGTAAACTCTAGATTCAAGAATTCAAATTTTTTGAATGGCGAAGATGATTGAGAGTTCTCTATGGTTTAATAAATTTCGTCTCCTTAGCTTTAATTCCTACCCTTAGTTTCTTGTTAGATATTCTTATATTCCAGTTTTTTAAGATTATTATGAATCTAACTCTATTATACAAAACTACAGAACCTCATCCAATTTGTTACCAAAGCAGTAAACATTTCCCATAATCTTCACCTGAGAGAGTTCTCCACAAAAAGTTTTGGGCATTTATAGCCAGTAAAAATATGGAGCTTGTCTCAGTCTTTTAGATTTTAGGAAAGCCTTTACTCTGATACCATATCAGAGGGGGTATATACTAATTTTTTATATACTAATTTTTAAACAGAAATAATTTAAATATATAAGAAATATTTTAAAAGAAAGAACAGTAAAAAGTAAAAATATAACAGTAAAAAGTAAATAAGGAGGGTAATAAAAATTTCTTACAGTGGGTGATAAGAAAATGCCTCCTGAATGGGAAGGCAGAAGCTTGAGTAAAACTTGAGATTTATGCACAGCGGAGTGAACAAGAGGTAACAAAAGGTAAAAAAGACTCTTTTTTTTTTTTTTTTTGGAATATAATATGAAGAACAACGAACGAAACTTAGGGGCTAGGAGGTTAGGCTAAGGAGTGACGGAGAGGATTTTAGTGTGCCATAAGGATGAATGAGAATGCAAGAAATTTCTATTGAATTCTGGGGATAATTTTTACAACTGCATTCTATACCTTTTATAGGCAAAAAGAAAAGCTATCCTACAAACAAAATACTGTACATATTGCTCTAGTGTCAGAAAAATAAACGGATACAAATAAAAGAAAGAAAAAGACAATAAGCACTATCTACAATAATGGATTCTTTTTCAGATGCATGTGCTGGGCAACAATCTGTCTAAAAATGCTGTCTCATTAGGTCAATGTTTTCATCATGTCTTTTTAGAAATCTCTGTGTGTTGAGTCTATGGATTGTGGACTAGAACAGTCTTCCAAGTCATTGCCCTCTTCGTCTTCTAAATTGATAATGTGTTGTAATTGCAAGGTGTCTCCTTCCCCTGCAAAGGGTAGAAGCATTCTCCAGACTGGCTTTGTATAGATTTGTATATAATGTCCTTCACCTACCAAGTGATAATCTGTTTACTAATATTAACAGTAAAAAATTTCTATAATTGGTTTTAGGCTTTGCTGCCAAGATTCTCATTGAAACTTACCATATATAACAGTAAAAAGTAAATAAGGAGGGTAATAAAAATTTCTTACAGTGGGTGATAAGAAAATGGCTCCTGAATGGGAAGGCAGAAGCTTGAGTAAAACTTGAGATTTATGCACAGCGGAGTGAACAAGAGGTAACAAAAGGTAAAAAAGTCTCTTTTTTTTTTGGAATATAATATGAAGAACAATGAACGAAACTAAGGGGCTAGGAGGTTAGGCTAAGGAGTGACGGAGAGGATTTTAGTGTGCCATAAGGATGAATGAGAATGCAAGAAATTTCTATTGAATTCTGGGGATAATTTTTACAACTGCATTCTATGCCTTTTATAGGCAAAAAGAAAAGCTATCCTACAAACAAAATACTGTACATATTGCTCTAGTGTCAGAAAAATAAACGGATACAAATAAAAGAAAGAAAAAGACAATAAGCACTATCTACAATAATGGATTCTTTTTCAGATGCATGTGCTGGGCAACAATCTGTCTAGAAATGCTGTCTCTTTAGGTCAATGTTTTCATCATGTCTTTTTAGAAATCCCTGTGTGTTGAGTCTATGGATTGTGGACTAGAACAGTCTTCCAAGTCATTGCCCTCTTCGTCTTCTAAATTGATAATGTGTTGTAATTGCAGGGTGTCTCCTTCCCCTGCAAAGGGTAGAAGCATTCTCCAGACTGGCTTTGTATAGATTTGTATATAATGTCCTTCACCTACCAAGTGATAATCTGTTTACTAATATTAACAGTAAAAAATTTCTATAATTGGTTTTAGGCTTAGCTGCCAAGATTCTCATTGAAACTTACCATATATAACAGTAAAAAGTAAATAAGGAGGGTAATAAAAATTTCTTACAGTGGGTGATAAGAAAATGGCTCCTGAATGGGAAGGCAGAAGCTTGAGTAAAACTTGAGATTTATGCACAGCGGAGTGAACAAGAGGTAACAAAAGGTAAAAAAGACTCTTTTTTTTTTGGAATATAATATGAAGAACAATGAACGAAACTAAGGGGCTAGGAGGTTAGGCTAAGGAGTGACGGAGAGGATTTTAGTGTGCCATAAGGATGAATGAGAATGCAAGAAATTTCTATTGAATTCTGGGGATAATTTTTACAACTGCATTCTATGCCTTTTATAGGCAAAAAGAAAAGCTATCCTACAAACAAAATACTGTACATATTGCTCTAGTGTCAGAAAAATAAACGGATACAAATAAAAGAAAGAAAAAGACAATAAGCACTATCTACAATAATGGATTCTTTTTCAGATGCATGTGCTGGGCAACAATCTGTCTAGAAATGCTGTCTCTTTAGGTCAATGTTTTCATCATGTCTTTTTAGAAATCCCTGTGTGTTGAGTCTATGGATTGTGGACTAGAACAGTCTTCCAAGTCATTGCCCTCTTCGTCTTCTAAATTGATAATGTGTTGTAATTGCAGGGTGTCTCCTTCCCCTGCAAAGGGTAGAAGCATTCTCCAGACTGGCTTTGTATAGATTTGTATATAATGTCCTTCACCTACCAAGTGATAATCTGTTTACTAATATTAACAGTAAAAAATTTCTATAATTGGTTTTAGGCTTTACTGCCAAGATTCTCATTGAAACTTACCATATATAACAGTAAAAAGTAAATAAGGAGGGTAATAAAAATTTCTTACAGTGGGTGATAAGAAAATGGCTCCTGAATGGGAAGGCAGAAGCTTGAGTAAAACTTGAGATTTATGCACAGCGGAGTGAACAAGAGGTAACAAAAGGTAAAAAAGACTCTTTTTTTTTTGGAATATAATATGAAGAACAATGAACGAAACTAAGGGGCTAGGAGGTTAGGCTAAGGAGTGACGGAGAGGATTTTAGTGTGCCATAAGGATGAATGAGAATGCAAGAAATTTCTATTGAATTCTGGTGATAATTTTTACAACTGCATTCTATGCCTTTTATAGGCAAAAAGAAAAGCTATCCTACAAACAAAATACTGTACATATTGCTCTAGTGTCAGAAAAATAAACGGATACAAATAAAAGAAAGAAAAAGACAATAAGCACTATCTACAATAATGGATTCTTTTTCAGATGCGTGTGCTGGGCAACAATCTGTCTAGAAATGCTGTCTCTTTAGGTCAATGTTTTCATCATGTCTTTTTAGAAATCTCTGTGTGTTGAGTCTATGGATTGTGGACTAGAACAGTCTTCCAAGTCATTGCCCTCTTCGTCTTCTAAATTGATAATGTGTTGTAATTGCAGGGTGTCTCCTTCCCCTGCAAAGGGTAGAAGCATTCTCCAGACTGGCTTTGTATAGATTTGTATATAATGTCCTTCACCTACCAAGTGATAATCTGTTTACTAATATTAACAGTAAAAAATTTCTATAATTGGTTTTAGGCTTTGCTGCCAAGATTCTCATTGAAACTTACCATATATAACAGTAAAAAGTAAATAAGGAGGGTAATAAAAATTTCTTACAGTGGGTGATAAGAAAATGGCTCCTGAATGGGAAGGCAGAAGCTTGAGTAAAACTTGAGATTTATGCACAGCGGAGTGAACAAGAGGTAACAAAAGGTAAAAAAGACTCTTTTTTTTTTTTTTTTTGGAATATAATATGAAGAACAATGAACGAAACTAAGGGGCTAGGAGGTTAGGCTAAGGAGTGACGGAGAGGATTTTAGTGTGCCATAAGGATGAATGAGAATGCAAGAAATTTCTATTGAATTCTGGGGATAATTTTTACAACTGCATTCTATGCCTTTTATAGGCAAAAAGAAAAGCTATCCTACAAACAAAATACTGTACATATTGCTCTAGTGTCAGAAAAATAAACGGATACAAATAAAAGAAAGAAAAAGACAATAAGCACTATCTACAATAATGGATTCTTTTTCAGATGCATGTGCTGGGCAACAATCTGTCTAGAAATGTTGTCTCTTTAGGTCAATGTTTTCATCATGTCTTTTTAGAAATCTCTGTGTGTTGAGTCTATGGATTGTGGACTAGAACAGTCTTCCAAGTCATTGCCCTCTTCGTCTTCTAAATTGATAATGTGTTGTAATTGCAAGGTGTCTCCTTCCCCTGCAAAGGGTAGAAGCATTCTCCAGACTGGCTTTGTATAGATTTGTATATAATGTCCTTCACCTACCAAGTGATAATCTGTTTACTAATATTAACAGTAAAAAATTTCTATAATTGGTTTTAGGCTTTGCTGCCAAGATTCTCATTGAAACTTACCATATATATAACAGTAAAAAGTAAATAAGGAGGGTAATAAAAATTTCTTACAGTGGGTGATAAGAAAATGGCTCCTGAATGGGAAGGCAGAAGCTTGAGTAAAACTTGAGATTTATGCACAGCGGAGTGAACAAGAGGTAACAAAGGTAAAAAAGACTCTTTTTTTTTTGGAATATAATATGAAGAACAATGAACGAAACTAAGGGGCTAGGAGGTTAGGCTAAGGAGTGACGGAGAGGATTTTAGTGTGCCATAAGGATGAATGAGAATGCAAGAAATTTCTATTGAATTCTGGGGATAATTTTTACAACTGCATTCTATGCCTTTTATAGGCAAAAAGAAAAGCTATCCTACAAACAAAATACTGTACATATTGCTCTAGTGTCAGAAAAATAAACGGATACAAATAAAAGAAAGAAAAAGACAATAAGCACTATCTACAATAATGGATTCTTTTTCAGATGCATGTGCGGCAACAATCTGTCTAGAAATGCTGTCTCTTTAGGTCAATGTTTTCATCATGTCTTTTTAGAAATCCCTGTGTGTTGAGTCTATGGATTGTGGACTAGAACAGTCTTCCAAGTCATTGCCCTCTTCGTCTTCTAAATTGATAATGTGTTGTAATTGCAGGGTGTCTCCTTCCCCTGCAAAGGGTAGAAGCATTCTCCAGACTGGCTTTGTATAGATTTGTATATAATGTGCTTCACCTACCAAGTGATAATCTGTTTACTAATATTAACAGTAAAAAATTTCTATAATTGGTTTTAGGCTTTGCTGCCAAGATTCTCATTGAAACTTACCATATATAACAGTAAAAAGTAAATAAGGAGGGTAATAAAAATTTCTTACAGTGGGTGATAAGAAAATGGCTCCTGAATGGGAAGGCAGAAGCTTGAGTAAAACTTGAGATTTATGCACAGCGGAGTGAACAAGAGGTAACAAAAGGTAAAAAAGACTCTTTTTTTTTTGGAATATAATATGAAGAACAATGAACGAAACTAAGGGGCTAGGAGGTTAGGCTAAGGAGTGACGGAGAGGATTTTAGTGTGCCATAAGGATGAATGAGAATGCAAGAAATTTCTATTGAATTCTGGGGATAATTTTTACAACTGCATTCTATGCCTTTTATAGGCAAAAAGAAAAGCTATCCTACAAACAAAATACTGTACATATTGCTCTAGTGTCAGAAAAATAAACGGATACAAATAAAAGAAAGAAAAAGACAATAAGCACTATCTACAATAATGGATTCTTTTTCAGATGCATGTGCTGGGCAACAATCTGTCTAGAAATGCTGTCTCTTTAGGTCAATGTTTTCATCATGTCTTTTTAGAAATCCCTGTGTGTTGAGTCTATGGATTGTGGACTAGAACAGTCTTCCAAGTCATTGCCCTCTTCGTCTTCTAAATTGATAATGTGTTGTAATTGCAGGGTGTCTCCTTCCCCTGCAAAGGGTAGAAGCATTCTCCAGACTGGCTTTGTATAGATTTGTATATAATGTCCTTCACCTACCAAGTGATAATCTGTTTACTAATATTAACAGTAAAAAATTTCTATAATTGGTTTTAGGCTTTGCTGCCAAGATTCTCATTGAAACTTACCATATATAACAGTAAAAAGTAAATAAGGAGGGTAATAAAAATTTCTTACAGTGGGTGATAAGAAAATGGCTCCTGAATGGGAAGGCAGAAGCTTGAGTAAAACTTGAGATTTATGCACAGCGGAGTGAACAAGAGGTAACAAAAGGTAAAAAAGACTCTTTTTTTTTGGAATATAATATGAAGAACAATGAACGAAACTAAGGGGCTAGGAGGTTAGGCTAAGGAGTGACGGAGAGGATTTTAGTGTGCCATAAGGATGAATGAGAATGCAAGAAATTTCTATTGAATTCTGGGGATAATTTTTACAACTGCATTCTATGCCTTTTATAGGCAAAAAGAAAAGCTATCCTACAAACAAAATACTGTACATATTGCTCTAGTGTCAGAAAAATAAACGGATACAAATAAAAGAAAGAAAAAGACAATAAGCACTATCTACAATAATGGATTCTTTTTCAGATGCATGTGCTGGGCAACAATCTGTCTAGAAATGCTGTCTCTTTAGGTCAATGTTTTCATCATGTCTTTTTAGAAATCTCTGTGTGTTGAGTCTATGGATTGTGGACTAGAACAGTCTTCCAAGTCATTGCCCTCTTCGTCTTCTAAATTGATAATGTGTTGTAATTGCAGGGTGTCTCCTTCCCCTGCAAAGGGTAGAAGCATTCTCCAGACTGGCTTTGTATAGATTTGTATATAATGTCCTTCACCTACCAAGTGATAATTTCTCCATGGATAATAATCAGGAAGTTCTGGGGTTTCCTGATATTTTCTGATAAATTGTGTAAAATTATTTGGACTTTTTTCATCTGAATGACTTAACCAAGGTAGAGTTGAAAACTCTATATTAGTTGTTGTCATTGATGTCTGTAGATGATTTTGAAGGCCTATTCTACTTTTATGTTCAATGAAAATCCTTTTTCTTGCTGGCCTATATGTGTATGCATCTGTATAAGGGAATGAGGAAATTATTTTGCAACCAATGATCGAAGTCGTTGATCTAATTGCCATATTTCCTGCAATTAGAATGAACTTTTCTCCAAGCTGGTTGAGAAGATCTTCTGTTATTCTGTCTAACTTTATTTCCAAATAATCGATCATACCATGATGATAAAATTGAATTATCTGCTCATTTGTCAATTTTGTAGGATGATATATTTGAAGTAATAGAAGACCAGTTCCATCTCCTTTTTCATCTGTTCTTTCTACCACTTTGAACCCTTGCTGTTCGCTATCAAATTTGAATGCCATGTCTATCAGCTGTTGTTGCAAATTGTACAAAATTAAAGGAAATTCTGCACAAACTTTCTGTGAAACAAGATTCTCAAATTCTGGGAATCTTTCTATAATTGGTTTTAGGCTTTGCTGCCAAGGTGTATCAAGAATTCTGGTCCTGAAACACTCAAACGTCCTGTGTAAATCTGTTTTGTCTTTATCTTTTTTCTCAAGCTTTTGTAATAACTGTGTATTTTTTGCTTCCAATAAACTTATTTTTTGTTTTAACAGACTATTTTCAATCTTTTCTTGTATAGAGTGTGTATTTTTTCCTTGTTGTACAAGCTGATCTTGTAACTCAGTGATCAACTCTTCTTGATTTTTAATTATTTGTTCTGGCTTAATTTTAGCCATGTTTGCAAATGTTTGAACCTCTTCAGGTTCTATGTAAAAGCCACTTACCCCAAAATGTTCTCTTGCTGTTTCTATAGCTTTTTGGAAATCTGTAAAGCCTTTGTAAATTGGATTGGGGCATTGGATATGTTTATCCACAGTTTCCCATTTTTTAAAAATACCAATTTTTGTGCCTCGAAATATGACATAATGGGTAAACTTGGGCCTCTGTGGTTTCTCAGGTGTTTTACTGCTTTGTTCATAAAAATAAATGCTTAATGCATTTAACACCTGGACTTTAAAGGTTGAGGCTTGAGGCATAGTTTGAATATGCCACAGGTTATCTAGTAAACATTGTTGTTTTTCTGTTAACTGCATCCCAATAATTGGACGAAACTTTGTATTGGGATCATCACATCTTTGTAATGCATAATTACCAAAGGTAATAACCGCATTTTGTGTATTCTGTGATTGAGAGCTTGCCCTTTGTGTAAAATGCCTCTTTTTTTTGGCGGACGAACATTTGTAGCCTTTGATTGACTCGGGTTGTAAAACTGTGTAATATTGTTGAGATCTGTAAGTGTTGCAGGCAGTTGTCTAAAATTCTGTGTTTTTGCTGCTTGTATTGACTGGCTCATGAGTTTCTCTGTTTTCTCCTCTTCAGATGATGTATTCATTGGAGAGGATTTTGTAGGCTTTGTAGGATGTATAAGTATTGCCTTTCCTTTATCTTTTTTCCTGTCCATCTAAAAGCAACAATCTGTTAATATTACGAGATAACATATCGGCTATCCCATTATTTTTCCCTTTAATATGTTCAAAATTTATTTGATATCCACTTCCTTGGATAATGTTTTGTAAATTAACCCATCGGGTCCTGTTTATCTTTTTACTTTGATCGTTTTTTATAAATTTTACAATAGCTTCACAATCAGTTCTTACTGTAAATTCTTTGTGAAGAAATAGTTTGAATTTTTCTAATGCATATATCAATGCCTGTATTTCAAAATCGATACTAGTCCAACTTGTTTTGTTTTGAAAATTACCGCTTGCATAAGCACAAATTTTCTCTTCTTGCTTAGGACTATATTTACTTGGTTTGCAGAGGAGAACTGCTCCCCATCCTTCTTTGCATCCATCTGTCTCAATAATTATGTAATCTGTAACAAGTGGTAATTCTAGTGGTTTAATATTTTTAATTGCCATTTTAATTTCTTTAACTAGTTTTATGTCTTCTGAATTAAAGTACCTTTGGCCATTTTTTGTTGTTTTACTGTATAAAGGCCCTACTAACTTTGATAAATTTGGAACAAATTTTCTGGCATAATTGACCAGTCCCAGAAAGGCTTGTATTTGTTTTAAGTTTTCAAATTTCTCTGGGAAATCAAGTATCTTTGTAGAGATATGTGACTGTAATTCTATTTTTCCATTTCCTATTTCTAATCCTAAGAAAGATATTTTTCTTTTAAATAGTTCCATTTTTCGTTTGGAAATTACTATTCCATTCTTTTTTATTTCTTCAAACACCTGTTGTAAATGTTTTTCATGTTCCTGTACTGTTTGGCTTGCTACAAGTATATCATCAATATATACTAAACAAAAGTCGTATTTTAAGAAAATACTATCCATAAATCTTTGAAAAATTGAAGGAGCATTCTTTAGCCCAAAGCTAAGGACATTCCATTCAAACTGTCCTTCTGAGCATGTAAAAGCTGTCCATGGCTTAAAACTTTCTTCAAGTTTTAACTGATGATATCCTGATTTTAAATCAAATTTTGAAAAAACCTTCTTTTTCTGTATAAGATTTAATAAAGTGTCTTTATTAGGAATATTGTATCCATCATCTACTGTGTTATCGTTTAGTCTTTTGTAATTGTATACTATTCTTGCTTTACCTCTTTTTATTTCACTATGGTTTCTTACTATAAAGGCTGCTGATCTATGAGGACTTTCTGATTTTTTAATTAATCCTTGGCTAATCATTTCAGGGATCTGTTTTTTAAATTCTTCTTTGTCTAAAGGACTGTATTCTACATTAGCAGTTCTTATAGTAATATCTGGATTTTTTAGTTTAAATTTGCATATGTATTCTATATGTGATTTTGTAATATCCTCCCCTATAAGACCAAGTTTTTCTAAATGTAAAATCATAGGGTGATTTATACTTTTTGTAATATCTTTTCCTTTTTCTACTTCATGACTTAGAAAGTCTGTTAACAGTTTTATAGTTTCATTTTCTATTGGATTATTTCTTTTTTGTTGTCTTAAAAATTCTAAACTTCCTTGACCACCACGTTTCTGTGCAATCTTTGACATATTAATATACCTTGTTGTTGGGACTGTATAGATTTGTTTACTGAGTGTAATAAAGTTTCTATTTGCTGTAATAGAACCATTTAAAGCAAATATAAAATTTAATCCTAGAACAAAGTCTTTTGACTTTATATATGCTGGGTTTATATTTACCTGTGGTATATCGTACTTTATGCTATAATTGTTTGAAAAATCTAAAAACTGTATTCCTACCGGCTCTAAGTAGTGTGTTATTGCAACTAATCTATTTTCAATTGTTCTGCTTTCAACTTTATATTTTAATTCTTTATGGTATTGTTCTGGTACTAGACTATGTGATATTAGACTTTTTGATGCTCCTGTATCAACTAATGCTGTTAAGTCCAAAAATTTATTATTATCAAGCCATAAACGGCATTGTATATTGATCATATTTATAGATCCTTGAGTCTGTATAAACACTTGTTCTTCAGGTACTTCTACCGACATTTGGCTTAATTCTTCTACTTTGTTAGCTCCTATCTTCCTTTCTAGTTCTATAATTCTATTGTCTATATCTCTTAATTTTAAACTGTATAATTCAGTTGCTAATTCTAACTTATTTATCCTTTCTATAATCATGTTGGTACTTGTATCTATAGTTTTTGATGTAGTACATACATCTATATTGTGTAATTTCTTTATACAAATGCAACATATTTCTTGAAAGCATATATTACATTGTGACCTTTTCTCTATGCTAGGATAATATCCACAATTAGAGCATTTTATATAATTATTACCTCTTTGATGTACCCAGTCATGTTGACATTCCTCTATATTCATGTATGTGTAAGTGACCTTAGTTATTGGCTTTTCGTCTTCACTGTATATACTATAGACTGACTCATTATCTGATTCGTCTGTTTTAATAGCTTCTATTTCATAATCGTGTAACTGTTCTATTAAACTAGCCCTTTCTATGTTTTTATTTTTATTAGGACATTTGTTAGCTAAATGTTGCTCTTCTCCGCATATAAAACATTTACATCTTCTTGTTTGAGGTTTTCTAACATATTTGTTTTTGTTATAATTCGTTCTGTAATTTTTGTTATAAGTAGTGCTTTTTCTTATATTTTTCTTTTTATCATAAAACCCGTAGGCCTGGGGTGTGTAGATTGCTGTTTTACAAAATGCATATGCATTTCTTTTTAATTGTTCTTGTAGAGCTACTTCTTTGCATTTATCTTCTAGTATTCCGAATGTATAAGTTATTCTAGGTCCTATTCCAAGATTGTGGTGTTCTCCATATATTGTCTTCCATGACTCATGTATATTTTTTCCTAAATCTCCTGGTAGTTTTATAAAATATTTATCACATAGATCATCATCCATTGCTTTTCCTGTTTGTGATAGCAATCTTGTAAAATCTAGTGTAAATTCATTTATATATTTCATGTCAGCTATACTTAATTGTTCTAGATTTCTAATAGCTGTATCTTGTATTAGGCTATTATTTTTTGCTGGATCAACCCCTAATATTAGTGTTCTGATTTGTGATGTGAAATTATAGGGATTATCTCCTAAAGCTTTTAAATTGTTAATTTCTGTCGAATCTTGTGCTTTTTTACTTTGCCAGATTCCTAGGGCTATTGGTCCTAGTGTAGTTTCTAGATAGGAAAACATGTCCATACTATCTTTTTTATTTGTTTCCCACATTCTAACTACTGTTTGTTCCCATGTTAACACTTCATCTATCCATAGTTGGGGTTTTTGCCGTTCTAATAACAACATATTCCCACTGTATGTTTGTCCTATTGGTAACCTGCTTCCTCTTCCTCTTAATGTTGATTCTTGACTATAATCTATTGATGGTTGTGTCCAAGGTTCTCTTCCTAGGGTTTCATGTGAAGTTCTATTACTAGAATCTCCACTCCATTCCATTCTAGGTCTTTTTCCTTGTACTTCTTCTTTTGCAGCCATATAGGCTTGTTCATATTTATAAAAATCTGTTAACATTGTTTTTCCCTGTAAAATGCTTTCTACTAATGGTAAATTATAGAATTCTTGTAATTTTTTATAGCTTTCCTCATAGGTCATGCCTAGGTCTGTTATACATTCTATTATCATGTTATCTACTTCTTCTTGTATATTTAATTCTGTAAATTTTCTATCTATTATTTGTTCTATTGTTTTGTTAGTTTCTTCTGTTTTAAAACCTGTTAACTCCTCGTCTTCATAATCTATTAGAGTGTAATCCATATATTCCTCTTTAAATTTTAAGAAATCTGTGTTTATTTCGTCTTCATTTTCTGTATCATATATTGGGTTTATTTCATCTTCTTCTAGTTGTTGTATATTCATAAAACTATATTCCATAGTATTTTCATTATTTTCCTCATTTGTAGTTTCTTTAAAATCTGTAAATCTTAGACTTTGTTTACCATCTGATCCTTCATATATAAAACTCCTTTTTGGAATTAAAACTGTTTTTTCATTTTCTTGAAGATCGTTTATATTCCATTCTAAACCTGTTAATTGTTTGGGATCTATTTTAATCGGTTCTATCATTTGTATAGATTTTGATGCTACTGCCTTAACTATCCCATCTATGTTTACCTTGTATTTCATTCCTGAACTGTTACTAGACTTTCCTAGTACCCCTACACTTATAACTATATTGTTTCCATCGTAATTTTCATATCCTTTCGTTTGTAAAGCTATTTTTATATTTTGCAAATCTCTTATGTCTTTTAATATTCCTGGTGTGCAATAGAATAAGGCTGTATTTTGGCTTAAGTCAACTTCCATTCCTGATATTATGGCTTTTTTCATTTCTGTTTTCCAACTTTTATCTAATATTAATGCCAATAGTTTAGTTCCTAAATTCTTTCGTCCTAAAGCTTTAATGCCTATGACGATTAACCCTGTATGTACAAAGTGTTTACCAGAGTGTTTAATTCTTTGTATAGTTTCAGGTGATAATAAATCTATCGTTACTGTTTTATCTAGAACTCTGAGACTTTCTTCTCTAGTACTTCTTATTAACGTTGTATTTACATTAAATATACCTGTTTGATATAATATTTTTGGGTTTAATATGTCTAATTGGTGTTGATTGTACAAATCCATATTTCTGTCTACATCTATTTCTTCTTCTATCTGTATTATCTGTTTATTACTATTAGACCCTGATCCTCGTCTAAGTATCCGATTTAAAAATGTTTCAGATGTAATTATATCTTGTATACTACTTGTTGAATTTCTAGCTTCTTGTATAGATCTACTTCTTCTTGAAATTTGGTTGTTCATTTTCGAGGTTGCAAATGTTTATATGGTGTTGGTTTTTTAATAATTTTTATATCTTCAATGTTAAGCTTGTTTATAGCGTCTGTGATTTTATCTACTTCTATTTGTATATTATTATTATGTATATTTTCTGTTTGTTTTTCTAAACAACTTCTCTTTAGTTCTTTAAGTATTTGGTTATTTTGATCTTTTATATAATCTAAATTTTGAGAATATTTTTTAAATTCCTCTGTATATACCGAGATCTTTTCAAGTAACTGTTTATTAATTATGGAATCCTTCTGTAGATTATAACCGAGATTTATTACTAGATCTGTTAA
Source organism: Helianthus annuus (assembly GCF_002127325.2). Classification (NCBI taxonomy): domain Eukaryota; kingdom Viridiplantae; phylum Streptophyta; class Magnoliopsida; order Asterales; family Asteraceae; genus Helianthus; species Helianthus annuus. The sequence goes on along the minus strand of NC_035436.2, from coordinate 79,621,154 downwards.
AGCGTTTAAATGTGGGTTATCTGTATGTAGACTATGTTTACAATTATCTTTAATTCTACAAATAAAACTATAATTTTCTGTATTAATGTTTTTAAGGCTAGGTTTTTCAGTAAACTCTAGATTCAAGAATTCAAATTTTTTGAATGGCGAAGATGATTGAGAGTTCTCTATGGTTTAATAAATTCCGTCTCCTTAGCTTTAATTCCTACCCTTAGTTTCTTGTTAGATATTCTTATATTCCAGTTTTTTAAGATTATTATGAATCTAACTCTATTATACAAAACTACAGAACCTCATCCAATTTGTTACCAAAGCAGTAAACATTTCCCATAATCTTCACCTGAGAGAGTTCTCCACAAAAAGTTTTGGGCATTTATAGCCAGTAAAAATATGGAGCTTGTCTCAGTCTTTTAGATTTTAGGAAAGCCTTTGCTCTGATACCATATCAGAGGGGGTATATACTAATTTTTTATATACTAATTTTTTAAACAGAAATAATTTAAATATATAAGAAATATTTTAAAAGAAAGAACAGTAAAAAGTAAAAATATAACAGTGTAGATCTATACAAGAAGCTAGAAATTCAACAAGTAGTATACAAGATATAATTACATCTGAAACATTTTTAAATCGGATACTTAGACGAGGATCAGGGTCTAATAGTAATAAACAGATAATACAGATAGAAGAAGAAATAGATGTAGACAGAAATATGGATTTGTACAATCAACACCAATTAGACATATTAAACCCAAAAATATTATATCAAACAGGTATATTTAATGTAAATACAACGTTAATAAGAAGTACTAGAGAAGAAAGTCTCAGAGTTCTAGATAAAACAGTAACGATAGATTTATTATCACCTGAAACTATACAAAGAATTAAACACTCTGGTAAACACTTTGTACATACAGGGTTAATCGTCATAGGCATTAAAGCTTTAGGACGAAAGAATTTAGGAACTAAACTATTGGCATTAATATTAGATAAAAGTTGGAAAACAGAAATGAAAAAAGCCATAATATCAGGAATGGAAGTTGACTTAAGCCAAAATACAGCCTTATTCTATTGCACACCAGGAATATTAAAAGACATAAGAGATTTGCAAAATATAAAAATAGCTTTACAAACGAAAGGATATGAAAATTACGATGGAAACAATATAGTTATAAGTGTAGGGGTACTAGGAAAGGCTAGTAACAGTTCAGGAATGAAATACAAGGTAAACATAGATGGGATAGTTAAGGCAGTAGCATCAAAATCTATACAAATGATAGAACCGATTAAAATAGATCCCGAACAATTAACAGGTTTAGAATGGAATATAAACGATCTTCAAGAAAATAAAAAAACAGTTTTAATTCCAAAAAGGAGTTTTATATATGAAGGATCAGATGGTAAACAAAGTCTAAGATTTACAGATTTTAAAGAAACTACAAATGAGGAAAATAATGAAAATACTATGGAATATAGTTTTATGAATATACAACAACCTAGAAGAAGATGAAATAAACCCAATATATGATACAGAAAATGAAGACGAAATAAACACAGATTTCTTAAAATTTAAAGAGGAATATATGGATTACACTCTAATAGATTATGAAGACGAGGAGTTAACAGGTTTTAAAACAGAAGAAACTAACAAAACAATAGAACAAGTAATAGATAGAAAATTTACAGAATTAAATATACAAGAAGAAGTAGATAACATGATAATAGAATGTATTACAGAATTAAAAAATTAGTGTATATATATATATATATATATATATATATAGGGGAAGGTTCATTTGAGAAGAAAATTTTATTCAGAAGAAAAGAATAAAAAGGTAAAATTGTAAAACATTAAATAGTTTTTTCTCATCTCATTTATTATTATGTTTGACTAATTAATTACTCATTAACACTATAATCCTCCACACTAAATATTTTTGCCTACACACATCAAAAGTTATCCTACACATTTCGAAATTTACCCTACACACATTGAAATTTATCATACACAACTCGTAATTTATCCTACACGCCTCGTATTTATCCTACACTATAAATGAAATTTTATTTTTATTTTTTGTGAAAAATATATATCTTAAAAATAAGTTACAAATTTAATATAGTTAATTATTAAAGATGAAACTACCAATTAATGATTTATGTAAGTTTACTAATATACCCTTATAGTTACATTAACTACAAATATTAAATGAAGTCTAATGAAGCATTTCTATTGGTTGAAATTTCTTCTTTTTTCTTCTTACAAAGAATTTCTTCTCATTTGAACCCTCCACTATATATATATATATATATATATATATATATATATATATATATATATATATATATATAATGTAAGTATCTATGGAAAACCCATTTAATCTAGAAAACTTGGGAAACCTGGATTGTGTGGACAGGATTGATCCACATCATCTATTAAAAACACATGATCAAAGGGCAATTTAGTCATTTTGTTTTAACCATCACCTCACCCTTCCCCATCCCATCATTTTCTTTATGTCACATCTCTCTCTTTCTCTCTCTCTCTCTCTCTCATATATCACTTTTCATCTAACCATTTTCAAAATAATTCATTAGATATTAGAGACAGAAACATCACCTTTTCATCAAAGCCACCATCAAAGCTACGAGATCTGAATATCGAAGATCAAAGCAACCAGATCTGAAGATCGAAGACACCATGTGTTCATGTACTCATCCCTTTCTTTTGAAGCCACCAGATCTGAAGATCGAAGCAGGCTGAAATCGTTTGGTTGCATGAGTTTCTAGAGAGGGAAAATTATTGTAACACCAAGACCAAAAACACACACAAGTGTGCTAGTGAGAAGCAGGTCAGAAATCATTTGGTTCATGGGTTTTAGAGAGAGAAAGTTGTTAGAACACCAAGAACACACACACAATTGTGTGAGAGAGAAGCAGGTCAGAAATCATTTGGTTCATGGGTTTTGGTTAAGAGAAAAAGTTGTTAGAACACAAAGAACATACTCACAAGTATGACATGGACTGGTTCCATATCTTAATGTTATTTATTTGGTAAAAGTTGAATGATTTTGTGTGTGTATTAGTAAAATAGATTTGATAGTTTGTTGGGTTTTTTTTTTTTTTTGTTTTACATGTATTAAAAAAAATTTAGAATTGAGATAATGATTGTTGTTGTTGTTGTTGTTGTTATATATTAGTTACCTTTAAAAAGTCCATAATCTAATCGTTGATGATCTCGTTTATTTTATAAAAAAAATTGTGTTTGGTTTGGTTGCTTGTTTGAGGCATTTGATCTGAACAGTAACTGTTATATTATTTGACAATGATTCCCATGTGTTGCATATTATTTGACAATGATTCCCGTGAGACTTTTGACCAAAAACACACACAAGTGGTTTGGTTTACATTATTTGACAATGATTCCCATGTGTTGCATATACATTTGTAACTTGTGTTACAAATCACATGTACTAGCATGTTTGGATGTATACACGCAAGGCCGACCCTGAGAATTCGTGTACCCTGTTCGAGCTCGAAAAAAATGTGCCCTTACGCCTTAACGAAATTGGGTACCGGGGCTCGCTAAAGGTCTAAACCTAATGTCAATGGGCTAATAACTAATCTAAACCATAAGAAAAGTTTTGTAAGTGGGCCTATGTTGGTGTTTGTATGTGTATACCCTATTAAAAAAACTAATCTAAACCATATGAATAGTTTTGTAAGTGGCCTATGTTGGTGTTTGTATGTGTATACCATATTAAAAAAATATTTTACATATACATATTGGGGTTTTTCATAAAATAAAATGCCCTTCGAAATATCAGGCCCTGGCCGATGGTCCTCTCCGCCCGCCCCCAGCGCCGGCCATGTATACACGTTACATATACCAAGTGTTTTTCATACACATATATTCCATGTGTGTTTCATACACACATGTAACATGCGTATGACTTGTGGTGCACATACTCATGTTACTTGTGGTGCATATACTCATGTTACATGTATACGTACGTTATTACATTTTTTGCTGGCATAATTAGATACGTATGTTACATTTATGCCAGTTGCATTCTAAACTGTTTGTGCTATATCTTGTAACATGTGTTACACTTTGAGGTAATATATGTTGTTACAGGGAGTTACACATATATACTTAACGTAATAGTGATTTTAAATGCAAAAATGTTTTTTAGATGGACTTCACTTGGATAACACATTTTCATTACCTTTAGAAACTTCATAATTTATTTGGAATATCTCGTTTATTTTACAAATAAAAAAAGTTACTTATATGTAGTAACAACGTTACACATGTTACTTATAGTTACCCCCAACCCCTTTTTATGCACATATGTAACACATGTTTGTAACGTGTGTTATATGTGTTATAGCAAAACTTTACACATGTACACATATTACATTTCTGACTCCTTTACATGTCGGCTTTCTAAGATGTGTTATAGATGTTAGAATTATCTATTGTTTTGAAGTAGCAATAGGCATTCTTACATGTACCTGTATAATGTTGTGAAAAAAGATTCCTTCATTATTACTTCAAAACAATAGGCAGTTGTAACATGTGTTACACATGTAGCTCTTATATTACAATCTTTCCTAATATGTGTAACACATGTTACAATTGCTTATTGTTTTGAAGTAACAGTAAAGATATCTTTTTTCATTGTTACTTGAAAAGAATAGGTAGTTGTAACATGTGTTACACATCTTAAAATTGTCTATCTTTTTCAAATAACAACAGGCATTGTGACATGTATCTGGATAATGTAAAGGGTTCGAATAAGACTATGCATTTTATTGAGTTCTGACACTTGTTACATGTGTTACCCCCGACATATAACATGATTTTGTGCTAACTGCCTACCCTCTTTTTTCCCAGGTACAACATGATTGGTGAAGTTCAGTATGTTCTTCGTTACTTAGTTTAACGTATGTACGTTTCATGTGAAACATAAACAATATCCCGCTCGTGTTTCAACATGTATTTTGGTTGTAATTTGACAATGGCATAGTTTCCCTTAACTTGTTTTACTAGATGTGTATATTCTTGTGTATGGTACCACTTTGATATGTTACCTTTACCACTTTTTATGTTTAACGACCTATTTTTGTTTTTTAAAAGGGTGCACCTCTGTAACCAATTCGGTAACCAATCAAACCATCATGTATTACTTATGTTACACACTTCTTTTATGTGATTACTTCGATTATATTAGATGACAATGATTCCCATGTGTTGCATATACTTTTGTAACGTGTGTTACAAATCACATGTACTAGCATGTTTGGATGTATACATGTTACATATACTAAGTGTTTTATATATACCAAGTGTGTTTCATACACACATGTAACATGCGTATGCCTTTGTGGTGCATATACTCATGTTACATGTATACGTATGTTATTCACTACATCGTATGTAACACAAGTTACTCATGTTACATGTATATGTATGTTATTCACTATATATGTGCCTTGTTTTTATTCACTACATCGTATGTAACACATGTTACTTACATGTTCCACCATGTACTGCATTTACTTACATAAGATGTGTAACACATGTTACAATTGCTTATTGTTTCCAAGTAACATTAAATGCATGTACCTTGTTTTCTACTTCATCCTGTGTAACACATGTTACACTTGTTAATTAGTATCAAAGGTTACAATTGAAACAATATGTTGACCACCCAATGCTCGTCTACTACTTTTCTTACAATTGGTAATGAATAAAACATGTTAACTAATAACACATGTTAACTGATAACTAGTAACCAAATACATTTCCCACCATAACTATTTAACATCCAGACACCAACATATTACAGAGAAGACCAGAATAGTCATATTATATTTTGGGTTATAGCCATAATTTAAAATAAATAAAATTCGTGGTGACTATGATAGTTTCAAAAACCACCACGCATATATCACTAGCCAGTTGACTTGTTATAAACAAAAGTTGTGGTACCCAAGATAACTACAAAAACAACCATAGATGTTCCCACAAAAACTGTAGAAAAGACAACACTACCACACTCAGCGCCCTCCCATAAATGAGGCAACTTCTATCTTGCCTTTCAAAGTATTAGAGGGCGACAACAGAATATTATGAGTGGCATACTTCGTCCGCAACTTTCTCACCTCCTTCATTTTCCTGCTCCCATTTGTTAAGGGCGACAACAAAATATGAGTGTCGTTCAAAGTGTTAGAGGGCGACAACAGAATATGAGTGGCATTCTTCTCTTTCTTCATCCCATTCATCGTTCGTTTCTTCGTCTACTTTCTTTCGCTTTTTCGGTATCTTGCCAGTTTGCGATCTTGTTACTCTCTTTGTTGCTGCAAATAAAACAGGTTTAACACATGTTACTTATTTTCATTAAAATAAAACAGGTTACCTAATATGTTTTTGATAAAATAAAGTCAGGTTTAATATATGTTACCTATTTTTATAAAAATAAGACAAGTTTAACACTTGTTAGATAACTTGGAAAAAATATGAGAGCTTAACACATGTTAACTAATCTGATAAAAATAATACAGGTTTAACACATGTTACATAATTTGATAAAAATAAGACATGTGTAACACATGTTACACTAACATGTTTACCTGATAGGAGAGGTTTAACACATGGTAATAAGACGGGTTTAACACACGTTTACATCATTTGATAAAAATGAAACAGGTTTAACACATGTTACACTAATATGTTTACCTAATCAGGGAGGTTTAACACATGGTACCCTAATAAGAAGGTTTAACATATGTTACGCTAATATGTTTATATGCTTTTGAGTCCGTTGACTTGTACCCTAATATCAGACAGGTTTAACACATGTTACGTTAATATATTTATATGCTTTTGAGCCCTTAGACTTGTACCCTAATATCAGAGGTTTACCTAATTTGTTTTTGACAGAAAACAAGGCAGGTCTAACACATGTTACCTAATATGTTTTCGATAAAAATATAAGACATGTTTAACACATGTTTTTGACAGAAAACAAGACGGGTTTAACACATGTTACAAATCAATAGTTTTAACGTGCAGTTGGCAAATTGGCAATCCAAAAAAAAAATAATAATAAATAACCCGAGGCTGTTTCTACTCAAAATAATTAACACTTTCTAGTCGAATTCAAAACAAAAATCACCATCGATCGGACCAAAAAACACCTACCGATTGGAAAAAAAAAACATAAAAACCAACACTAACACTTTCTAGTCTCATTCAAAACAAAAATCACCACCGATCAAATCACACACCGATCAGACCAAAACACCTACCGATCGGAAAAAACAGAAAACCCAACATTTATCTGATCAAAACACCTACCGATCGGAAAAAAGCAAAAATCATCACCGATCAAAACACCTCCTGATAAAAAATCGAACCAAACTTACTTGCTTCTGCACTTGCTTCTTGCTTTCTTCCATTTCCAGAAACTTTTACCAGATGATAACAACTGAAATGTTTATCTCATATCTAGTGATTTAGATTCACCGTTGCACCTTGTTTTTATTTTCTTTTGCGATTCACTGTAGCACCTTTTTCCGGTGCCCCTTTTCTTCTCCGGTCAGATCATCTTCTCCGGTGCCCCTTTTCTTCTCCGGTGGGTTTTGGGAAGATCGATTGTTTGAGAGAGAAAGAGATGAATTTGAGTTGAGTCTTTTGAAATGTTTGAAATGAGGTTGGGGTATTTGATTAGTTCTTATAGATATTTGTGCACCTCCTTTAATGCATGTTAAATCACATAATATTATAATATATATAATGTACTACAATTATGGTTGATTTTACCTAAATACCCTTCAAGTACTTTTGTTGACCTCATCATTCTATTAAATTTAATTAAAAAAGGCTTCAAAATTTATGAGCCATTGGATGATCTTGATCAATGGTTATAAATTGGGTTTCCTAGGTTTTCTTAGCACAAATAAGTTTTCTATACATCCTTCCCCTATATATATATATAGGGAGAAGATCATGCGAGAACCACCTCTTATTGTGAGAACCGCGAGAACCAATGTGAACACACAAAAAATGCCTAAAAATAGCTAAAAATCACACAAAAATTTTTTTTTTTTGAATTTTTTAATATTTTTTATAAAAAAATCGCTACTTTTCGAAGCCAAAAAATTTTTTTTTTTAAATTTTTTTTGGCTTCGAAAAGTAGCGATTTTAACATGAAAAATATTAAAAAATTCAAAAAAAATCTTAGATTTTTTTTTAGATTTTTTTAGGTTTTTTGGGGGTTTAGTTTTTAGCATTTTAGCTTTGGGGGGGGGGGGGGGTTAGGTTTTTGGGGGTGGGGGAGGGGGTTTAGGTTTTTTTTTGGGGGGGGGGGGGTGGGGGGGTTTAGGTATTTGGGGGGGGGGGTTAGGTTTTTTTTAGGTTTTTTTAGGTTGTGTTCACATTGCTTCTCAAGGTTCTCACAATAAGTGTGGTTCTCGCATGAGCCCCTCCCTATATATATATGGGAGGGTTTAAATGAGAACGCTAAATATTGTGAGAACCGTGACAACAAATTAAAAAAACGCGTGAACTTGGTAAAAAACGAATCAAATTCAAAATTTAAAATTTTTTTTCTACACTTATCATTATTATTCGAATACAATATTCAAAATTTAATTTACACGTTTAAATTTACGTGAATTCGTAAATAAAGAAAATTTACACATGTGTAAGTTTGCCATTTACATATGTGTAAATCTGTTATATTTACACATGTGTAAAAAATCTAAAAAGAGTGATTTTGAAAGGAGAAATGAGTTATTTGATGTTGTAAATTTCTTTTTTTGATGTTGTATCTTAATTACAATGAGGTTTGTATTAAAAAATTGGTTTTGATTGGTGTTCTTATTCGTTCTCACGTTCTCGCAATATTTAGCGTTCTCAAGATAACCCTCCTATATATATATATATATGAGTCGTATGTGTATGTGTGTGTGAAGATGGTTTTGTCTTGAAGTGGCCCGTCTCCAACGTCGGGAGGGCGACGTGCACAATGACGTCGGTGGGGTGGGGGGAGGGGGGAATGGGGCTGGTGCGGCGACGGTAATAGACGGGCTAGAAACGGACCCCACACTCTCCAGCCTTACTATCCATACCCTCTTCTAAAATAGATCTGTTCAACATAATCAAATGACAAGATATTTTTTGATAAAACTATTTCAGGTTGCTCAAACAAAACTATGCTTTTACACAAGACCTCCCAATTTTATTGGACTTGATTTAGTGGTTACTATTTCTTCCTAATAAATTATGGATTTTCCCACTTAAGTCTTACGTATGGTTCCGGTTTATCCGATTAGCTTTGAGTATAAACCATAAACCTGATTGATTGTTATGGTTTGAAACTTTTGGAGCCAACCGATTCGAAATTAAAAGAAAAATCAACCGCAAATCAACACTAAAAACTTAAACAAAATAAACAATCATGTTCAACCATAGTCCATATTTTTCAATTTTAATCTTTAAACATTGAAGCCCTAGTTTTAAATGTTGATTAGTTGTCAACAAAATCATTAACTACAAGTCTAGAACAAGTGAACAACCAAAAAAACTATAAAAAACATAAAAAGTTCAAACCCTTATACGTTTATATTTTCTCCTAATCACCACATAAAACAGAAAAAAAAAAAACAATCAATAAAGAAATGATACCCGTTCTATGTCAGAATTCAGGTGTAATTATAGTAAGAACAGTGGGAATTTTGAATTTTCCAGCCAAAAAACTGGTCCGGTTGTGAGCCGCTTCTACTGTTGTTGGGCGTCTTTTTTTGGGGCGCGATTTGGATTTTGGAAGCCGAATGGGTGGGTTGGTTTGGGTTATTTTATTTAGTTCAAAATCTTTGAGTTGGGTTTGGACTTGGATAGTTGGGTTAATAAAAACAGATTGTAGATTGGGTTAACTAATTAAATGGTTAAAGAATAAATATATAAATTGTTTATATACTTATATATTAATAAATTAATAATAATCAGTGTTTTAATTTTTTTATTTTTTATAAATTCATCAATTTTTTTAAGAGGGGCGGTTGAAAATTTTTAAGGGGTGCGGGTGAAGATTTCCAAGGACTGCGGCCGGGATTTTCGACAAAAATTAACACTATTTTTTTTTCAAGGGATGCGGCCGCCCAACCGTAAATGTGGGTAGGTCCGCCCTTGTTGAAAACTCTGCGAAAGCCTTTATAGTGGATATTATTTTGAAAACGAACATGGTGTATAAAATATGTGGTTGTGGTACTATGGTTTGTAAAAAATAGAAAATGAGTAGAAGAATGGTCTTGAATCTTGATATTCTTGAGCTTTTCTTGTAGATATCAGCCTCCATGGCTCTGATACCACTTGTTAGGATCGGTTTGATCGACTTAACAACACACGATGATATCTAAGCTTCAAATGTATGTGTGGAATCCATAAAAGTGAAGTAGAAGAAGCAAGAATTCCATATTTTCTCAGTTTTCATTAATTTGAACAGCATAGCAGTACATACTAATGATTTGACAAAATATGATCTTTAGAGTGAAATCCCCAGTTATGTGGTTATGCGCCCCCAACATCCTATATATAGACATTTGTTTTGGGGCGGATGAAATATTCGAGCGAATGACTCATTCGTACGAATGAATCCTCATCCGCATGGATGTGACTCATCTGTCTGGATGTGTTCTTTAACAATATCAAACTTTTAATCCCTAATACATATTATGCTATCCTATAAATAACTAGACAAGATACAAAGACGTAGGTAATAGACATATGAACTAACACTGGAGGATCCCGAATATGTACCGGTGTTATCGCATTTCCGTCATCTTTTAGAATTATGTTATGTAAAAATAATGCACATATGTACGACATACCAAATCTTTTTCACATTCATAGCACACGTTGGTCAATTAAGTATACCCCAGTTTGACTTTAAAACACCAAAAGCCCGTTCTACGTCTTTTCTTGCCGCTTCGTGTTGCCTCTTGAACTTGTTTTCGTTCGAATTGTGAGGATATAGAAATGATTTCACAAACACAAACCAATTAGGGTAGATTCCATCGGTAAGATAGTATCCATGCTTGTATAAGTGGTTGTTCACGTAAAATGGACATTTTGGTGCAGTTCCATTTCGTTGAGTAAGAAATAACGGAGATTGTTGGAGCACATGGATGTCGTTTTGTGAACCTGGTGGACTAGAAATAACATTCCAAATCCACAAATCTTGAGAGGCCACCGCTTCGAGCATAACTGTCGGGTACTTGTGATTCTCTCTCATATATTGGCCCCTCAACTCTGTGGGACACATTCTCCAAACAAAATGTGTACAACCAAAGCTACCCAACATCCCAGGAAGGTGATGTTTCTCCTCATAAGGTTGGTACAAAAGTGCAACGTCGTAGCTTATTGGTCTACGTAAGAACTCGGAAGCATATAAATTAAATATCGTTTGGCAAAAATATTGTAGATTCTCACAAGAAGTGCTTTCGGCGATATTTAAGTACTCGCCGTTCTCATCTGGAAGGTTACCGGTTGGAAGTTAAATTGTCGATATAAGTTTTTGAAACGGTGTAAAACTCTTCTTCATTCTCTCATCCATGCCCTCTGGAAACCATAGGTTATTCACTTGCATGTCACTCATAATTTTAAAAAAAAAATAATCTTTTTGACATTCGAAACATATGACGAAAAAATTCATCATTGTATTTGGGCTCCTCGACAAACTAATCTGTCATAAGGGTTTCGTGGCCTTTCTCTCGATCATGACGGACAACTTTTTTTTACTAGATGTGCCCGTGTGTCTAGTTCAGCTTGCTTTATGAGATTTTTGAAATAAATTAAGCTACTATCGCATGTGGAAGAATCATGGTCTTCATTAATGTCGTATGAAATAAACAACGTTATGTTATCCTCCATTTTAAAAAATAGGTTGAGATTTTTGGATTGTGAAAGAAAGGATTAGGTTGATAGAAGTTTGGATTGTGAGAGAAGTGAGAAATGGTGTGGTTTAAATAAGAAAATTGTATGTTTTTTTATTTAAAGCTAACTGTCGAAGATCCAGTCAGTGAGTACTCACCGAAATCTTCTCTTCACCGAACTAAACGGAGTGTCGGCGGCAGTGTACCCGCGCGGGGTCACCATTCACCACACGACCTCCCCGAACGCGCCCTGACCACCCTAAAAAGGGTACACTCTCTTTATCTATGTATTGTCTGATACATCCTTACTTAGCCTAACTTAATTACTTAAACACCCTTCATCCTCTTCGTCTTACACTCTTAAAATCTCCACAGCAACTACTTCTTGCCGGAAAAATATGCCGGTCAACATGTCGGGTAAAATTATGGGGCCCGAGACCCACCTCTCCGCAACTGTGCATCCTTATATGTATAAATATCTATAAAAATCTTGAATATTTTGCAGGCCCCTTTAGTTTTTGGCCCTGAGTGGTCGCCTTCCTTCAAGTACTCCCTACCCACACACCAAACACCGCCGCCGGTCCTGTGGGTAGTGCCATGAGAGTAGGGGTTGGTCTTTGTGGAAGTCGATGGTTCGTATATGAGAGTAGGAGGGAGATAGAGAGACTTGTGTATAAAAGAAGAAAATGATGTAAAATGTTGAGGTCCGTGTTTTAGGTAGTGTCATCACCGATTCGAATAATTTAAAGTACTTGATGGTAAAATGTAGTCATAGGAAATTGATTTTGGTTCTTTTTTCCATATACGTCCTTTAATACAAAAGGAAAAGACTATTATTCTTAAACCCACTCTGGTGCAAATTGCAGTCATGTTAACATGTTTTTTTTTTCAACTACAACCTTTAATAAAAACTAGTCTTAAGCACCTGCTTTACGGGGCAGGAGAGTAAAACAATGCTAAGTAGAAACTAAATGACGACCAAAACCGGAGAACAATGTAAACAAAAGCACGAATTTTTGACAACAAGTGACTCATGTGACGTAAACACAGACGAATTAAAATAATATCAACACGTATTAGAAAGTCGAGATGATAAAAAAACCTAAGAGACCAAATGTGATCAGCAAACACCAAGCTAAAACGACCAAATCCAAAAAAAAAAAGTAAAACAAAATTTAATCAAAAGTAAATTCTTTTAAATTTATTATGTAAGAAAATATAAAAAGAAAAAATCACAAAAGACAAAAAGAAAAGAATAGTCCCCTCGACAACTTTTCATCTCTCCCAATCTCACCATGGTATCTAACTTTGTATCGTCACACTCAATAGTATTCATAGTACCGTCTCATTCAATAGTCTTTATAATGTCTCTATTTTAATCAAACTGAACTTTGACATTTCTACCTCTATCCATATAGATACTCTAGACTAGATTCATAATATTATAATGGCACTCTCGTCAAAAAGTTTAAATCAAGGGTTGTTTGTCTACTGAGCTACACGTTGATTATTATTATTATTATTATTATTATTATTATTATTATTATTATTATTATTATTAAAGAAAATGAAATGAATAATTATTTTAATTTATAATAATATATAGCATTTTTATAATTTTATTATTTTAATACTATAATAATAGTTAATTTTTTCTACTTTTTAACTTTAATTTTTTTATATCAGGGGTTGGGATAACCTTAGTGTCAACCGACATCGAACCAGTATTGGTATCAAAAATACCAGGACGGTGTTGTTCGGTATCAGTATGAAGGTAAAATCCGGCACTAATACAGAAAACGTCAAAAGTTGGTATCGAATTGATATTGGAAATCTTTTGGTTCGAGAAATTCAGTGCTGGTACCCGGTACCATTTGCTCATCCCTGATCACGATATTGGAAATCTTTTGGTTCGGGAAATTCAGTGCTGCTACCCGGTTCCATTTGCTCATCCCTGATCATGGTTACCGTACGAACAACGGTATCGTACAACGTTTTTTTAATGATTTTTTTTCAACTTTTAATTTTTTCTTTTTTTAGTTTCACGGGTAGGGATGAGCTCGGTGCCAACCGATACAGAATCAGTACTGATACCGAAAATACCGGTTACGGTACCGGTATCTGAAGGTAAAAAACGGTAGTGAACTGGTACCGGGAATGCCAAAAGTCGGAACCGAATTGGTACTTAAGATCTTTCGGTTCGACAAATTTGGTACCGGTACCCAGAACAATTTGCTCATCTCTGACCACGGGTTTCATACGAACAATATCGTTACCATACAACTTTTTTGGTTGATTTTCTTTCGGTTATTTTTTAGTGTTTTTTTTCTACATTTTATTTTTATTTTTGTCAGCAGTTCTGTTCGCAACAAGCTCGTAGTGATTTCAAAACACATGTAAACACAAACTAAATAACAAAAGAAATTCGCCGCAACGTGACGAACTTCTTTAAACCTAGTTAACATTAACATTACCTCATTACAACAAAATCACATGTCGGCGGGAATAGAGATTCCCTATGATCGGAGGAAATGGGCGTCGAGAGAAATAGTGTCAGGCACCTGTCTGGCACTTCCCCATTGGTCCAATTAATTTATGCTTTTATCCCCGCTTTAAAATTACGATTTTGCCATCAGTTCAAAATTACGTATTTGCCCCCAGGTAAAAATAAAATGACGCTTTTGCTCCCAACTAAAATTTTTAGTTTTCCCCTGGGTTCAAAATTACGGTTTTGCCTCGTTTAAAGTTACAATTTTGCCGTTAGTTTCCAATAGAGGAATAGTGTCAGGCAGCTGCCTGACACTCCCCCATTGGACAAATAAGTTTATTATTTTATACTAACTTTAAAATTACGTTTTTGCCACCTGTTTAAAATTATGTTTTCGCCCCCAGCTCAAAATAAAATTATGTTTTAGCTCTCAGTTAAAAATTTCGATTTTGCCCGCAGCTAAAAATTACGTTTTCGCCCCCGGTTCAAAATAAAAATATGTCTTTCCCTAGCTAAAAATTACGATTTTGCCCTATGTTAGAAATTATCATTTTGCCCCCATTTAAAATACATTTATGCTTTTGCCCCCAACTCAAAATTACAGTTTTGCCCTCAATTCAAAATAAAATTATGTTTTCCCTCCGGCCTAAAATTACGATTGTGCCCTTAGTTCAGATTCATACTACGATATTACCCCAAGTTAAAAATTACGAATACGACCCTACGCAAATTTACGAATTTGCCTCTGCTTCAAATTTACAGTATTGCCTTCACGTTAACTTTTGAAAAATTACGATTTTACCACAGTAAAAAAAATACAACATTTCCCTTAGTTAAAAATCACAGTGTTGCCATTGTTTTGGTCTTTTTTTTTTTTATCAAAACTATAAAAGTTTTTGCTTTTAATTGGTTGACTCGATTTAATTATTTTCTGTGTCAAGGAGCTGTCGAACACTCGTTCATTAGTCCTGACAAATTACTGTTTTGCCCTGAGCTCAAAATAACGGTCTTGTCATCGTTTTAGTTTTTTTCTAGCAAAATTATATGACTGTTTTTTTAGTTGGTTGAGAATTATTCGGCTATCGCCCCACAACACAGACGAGGCATCAACTAATTATTATTATTATTATTATTATTATACAAACTTGTCATGAATAGTACTTTTCTAATAAGATTTTTTGTTTTTGATATTGTTTTTCTTTTTTAGTTGACAATATTTTCTTTAAGTAAATAAGAAATTTTGTTTTTAATAATGTTTTTCTTTTCTTAGTTGATATTATTTTGTTTTTAATGTTGTTTTTCTTTTTTTTTTTAATAATATTTTCTTGAACATATTGTTCATAATATTTTATTTGATTGCTATTCATCTAATAATTTGCGCTCATTAACTTTTTTTTTAAAAAGTCGAAGTAGGTAGTTGTGTTTTGTTTTTGTTACTTAGACATTCTAATATAAATTTTGTGTGAAGCATTACTGTGATTAGCCGAATCGATTCTAATTGAACAACATAGGTACCAGTAGCATTAGTATTAATGGAAACGCTACCATATTCGATATTTTTTGTTTCCAATCGATGTATATCGATTGATCTAAAGCACATGTTGATATCTTTTGGGCATACCACAAATTTATTTTTTGGGCTCTCTTTCGATAGCTATAGCGAGTGTTGGTATTGTAGCTACCGATTGAGCTCCCGTCGCGTAGCAGGAGGGAAATCACACTAGTTATTATTATTATTATTATTATTATTATTATTATTATTATTATTATTATTATTATTATTATTATTATTATTAGTAGTAGTAGTAGTAGTAGTAGTAGTAGTAGTAGTAGTAGTAGTAGTAGTAGTAGTAGTAGAACGGTGATGGTGATGTTGATCATAAATAATGGGTGGCCATGATACGTCATCAAACGTTGATGGAATTTACTAGTATCACATCAATCATCATCGTATTAAACGATGACTAAGTTTAAATAGTAGAGAGTTGGTGTTCTGTAATCAACTCTATAAATAGTGTTGAGCTTCCTCTATGCTAAAATAAGCAAGTGCTTTGTAATACCTAGATTCAAACTTTTCTTTGATATGTCTTTCAAACAAGAGGAGGTAATTCGTCCCAATGCCAATTTTCATCCTGGTCGGTGGGGGGATCAGTTTCTCGTCTATGAAGAGGTACAAAAATAATTACAAAAGTTTATTAAAACAATCATGTTTGTTTAAAAGTAAATAAATGGTGAATAATGTTTGAATGTAGCATGATGTTAAGCAAGCTGAGGTAGAACAAATTGTCAAAGATATGAAGGAAGCTGTAAGGAAAGATATGTTGTCATCTTTAGAAGTTCCAACAGAGCATGCAAATTTGTTAAAACTGATTGATGTCATCCAACGTCTTGGTATAGCCTATCATTTTGAAGAAGAGATTGAACAAGCCATGCAACGTATTTATGACGCATATGGTGATGACTGGAAAGGAGGAAACCCTTCTCTTTGGTTTCGAATCCTACGACAACAAGGCTTCCATGTTTCATGTGGTGAGTAAGCATAAATTTGATATATTAATCATGAAAAAATAACCTAATGATGTTTGACGTATATTGAAACAGATATTTTCAAGGTATACAAAGATGAAAACGGGTCTTTTAAGGAATCCTTAGCGAGTGATGTCGAAGGCTTGCTTGAGTTGTATGAAGCAACTTATTTGAAAGTGCAAGGTGAAGTTGTGCTAGAAGACGCGCCTGTTTTTACGAGAACCCATCTTAACAAAATAGCAAATGATCTTACTCAGACCAACTCAGTGTTGTCTAGCCATATCCAAGACGCGCTAAAGCTACCTTTACAAAAAAGGGTGCCAAGGCTAGAGGCGTTATGTTACATTCCTTTCTACCAGCAACAAAGTTGTCATAACGAGTCTCTACTTAAACTAGCCAAGTTAGGGTTCAATTTGGTTCAATCGTTACATAAGAAAGAACTCAGCCATCTTTCCAGGTATATTTCCATTTATCAATATATGATTTAGCTTCAAGAAAATATCACATTCTCGTTTTTCATTTGTTATCAAAGATTTCAGAAAGGAACAAAAACCCAAGGCTTTAATATGTGTTCTAATTTATTGTAGGTGGTGGAAAAGTCTTGTCCCGAACAATCTACCTTATGTAAGGGACAGATTGGTTGAATCTTTCTTCGGGGCACTTTGTGTACACTTTGAGCCAAAATACTCTCAAGCTAGAATTTTTTTAACAAAAGTATTTGCGATGACAACAATTCTTGATGACACTTATGATGCTTATGGTACTTATGAAGAACTTAAGATCTTTACTGAAGCAATTGAAAGGTATATATGCATGCACAGTTTTCAACTAATGAACACATTCGATCTAGAATCAGCGTCTTTATCATCTAGGATAGATGTATGGTTTATCTACATCCCACCCTCCCTAAACCCTACCAATAGCTTTGCTATAGGTGGGATTTCACTGGGTGTGCTTGTATTCTGGTCCTCAACACAATATTCTTCTAATAAAATAATTAATTATAGGTGGTCAATAACATGCATAGATGAGCTTCCAGAATACATGAAACAGATATACCAAGAATTGTTGGATGTTTACATAGAAATGGAAGAAATCATGGGAAAGGAGGGGAAAGCGCATCATGTTAGCTATGCAAAAGAAGCTGTAAGTCTAAATCGGTTTCTTTTATAATTAATTAAACAAACTTTTGGTGCATTTGACTATAGAGGTTGTCGTATACAGATGAAAGAGTTAGTTAGAAGCTATATGACTGAAACGAACTGGGCACACAAGGGGATTGTACCAACGACAGATGAACACATAGCCGTGTCATACATCAGCAGCGGGTATGGAATGCTCATAGCAACATGTTTTGTAGGCATGGGTGATATGGTCACCGACGAGTCATTCGAATGGGCTCTCTCAAAACCTCCTATTGTAAAAGCTTCATGTGTAATGGCTAGACTCATGAATGATTTTTACTCCCAAAAGGTATATATGTTTTCTATATTCACTACTTGGCAATACGTAATTGTTGTTTTTATGAATTCTTGTTGTTATTAATTACATTTATTTATTTGCCATAAGTGGACACGGGGTGGTCCGTTATACCACCCCACAACGCGTGAAACTTCAACGAGAACACAGCCGCCGCCGGTTATATAACGCGTGGAGCTATCACGGCGTTGAACCGAGCACGCGTTGAACATTTGAAAATTTCGACCGTTTGAACATTTGACCGTTTTAAAATGGTAAACAATCAATTAAAAAAAATTATCTATTTATATATCTACATTTTAACCATTTTACACACACCAATCTACATATTTTATACCAATTTAAACCCATTTCACACAATTTTTATATCTTTCTCAAATGGAATTCCCTACGGATTCGACGTTTCCGATGTCTAGCGATACCGATTCCGAGTCGTCTTCCGACAACGACACGCTAAACTATTTTGTGTCGGTGTATAACGAGCTTGATGTCGAGTCATCTCGCCCAAAGAAGAAGATGGTCGACCGTGATCGTATACGTGCCAACGAAGTTTTGATGAACGATTATTTTGTAGAAAACCCGCTATACAATGCCGAAACGTTTAGAGATCGGTTTCGTTTACCCAAAGAATTATTTTTAAAGATTGTTGGAGACATCGAAGCAAGCGAGGAATGGTTTCAAGAATGTTACGATGCGAGGGGCAAACCAAGTTTCACGCCGATACAAAAATGCACGTCCGCCATTCGCCAACTAGCGACAGGTAACCCATCCGATCAATATGATGAATACCTAGCTATGTCTGAAAGAACTTCACGTGAATGTTTGCAATTTTTTTGCAATGCGGTCATTAAGTTGTATGCTAACGAGTTTTTACGTAAACCGACGAGCCACGACATCTCACGTATTTACGCCGCACACGAGGCTAGATGGCATTTTCCCGGGATGCTCGGTAGCATCGATTGTACACATATCGAGTGGAAAAATTGTCCAAGAGAGTTGCGAGGGGCGTATGTGAGGGGAGACATCAAAAGACCAACCATCATACTAGAAGCGGTGGCGTCGAATGATTTATGGATTTGGCATTCGTATTTCGGTGTTCCAGGTTCAAACAACGACATCAATGTGTTGTACACGTCGCCGTTGTTCCAAAGCGTAACGGATGGTACCGCACCTTCCTCTCCTTTCTATGTTAACGGTCGACATTACAGACGAGGCTTTTATCTTGTGGATGGTATCTACCCGTCTTGGTCTGTTTTTGTGAAAGCTCCCTCATTTCCTGCCGAGGCTAAAGAAAAGGCGTTCAAAAAATTGCATGAATCGGCAAGAAAATATGTTGAGAGGGCATTTGGTGTTTTAAAGGGTAGATGGGGTATACTACACCGACCGGTTCGTTCGATGACCAAGAAATCAATACATAGCATAGTGTATGCATGTATCATATTGCACAATATGCTGATCAAACACGACGGACGTGCAATATCCCCGGATTGGGTGCCGGATCCTCCTACACAAGTTCAAGTTCCACAAGATATCCATTTACAATTGCGTAACGAAGAAACTCACTTTCGGTTGAGATTCGATTTAATCGAACTAGTAGGTTCTCTAGGTTTGGAGTTTCCGGATTCGGACGAGGAGTAGGTTTTTTTTTAAATTGTATATTTCTAGTATGTTAAATTGAAGTAGTATGTTTTAAATTTAATGAAATTTTTAATTTTAGTGTTTTATTGTTAATTTCTAATTTAAAATAAAAAATTAAAAAAATTAGTGAAATTTATAATTTTAAAATGAAAATTAAAAAAAGTTTGGGAGTGATAGAATTCCATCACTAGTGATTCCACCCCTCCTACATTTCTATTACTAGTGATAGAAATTTGGTTGATGACATGGCATGTTTTTATTGGATAGTTGGAGTGATAGATACTATCACTAGTGAACCACCCCTCCTTCCCTAAGTGCAGGAAGAGAAAGATAGAATGCATGTTGCATCTAATGTTGTTAGCTACATGAAGCAATATGATGTCACAAAAGAACATGCCCACAACGTATATACCGATAAAATAGAAGACTTATGGAATGAAATTACCCACGAGTTCATCATGAACAGAAAAATTCCACTGCCTCTAATATATTGTTCGATCAACTTGACTCGATCTCTAGCTGTTATATATGAAAGGAACGATGGTTTCACTCAAGTGACAGAAGAACTAGTTGGTCATATTAAATCTTTCCTTGTTCATGGAATGAACATATGACTCTTAAGTCCTTCATGCAATGTCGTGCTTGATAGCTACCCTCTATGCTCTCTATTATTATCTAAATAAAGAGGAAGATATCAAGTTATGTGGTGTTAAATAAAGGTGAAAGTTTGTATTAATGTTATTATCTAAATATAGAGGAAGATATCAAGTTATGTGGTGTCAAATAAAGGTGAAAGTTTGTATTAAAGTTGTTGGTCCGTTTTTCATTTATGTTATTTACTGGTTTGTAAGGTTTCAAACTAAAAAGGTTATATCACTATTTTGTATTAACAAAATATATGAATGTTTTTTTGGTTTTTCTACCGAACCCAGAACCTCGTCAGTTGGGTCATAACACCAATACGCAGTGGCGGAGTTAGCACGTTAATTTAGAGGTATCAAAAAAAAAAAATTACTGGTCAACGTAATAGCAACAGTCGCACTGGGAGTCTGGGATGATCGCAATTTTGTGACGTTACATTTCTTATGTAGCTAACCATACAAAAAACAAAAGGATATTTTATTGTTTTGGGGCTTGAGCTATGTTTTTCAATTGGTTCTCTTTGAGTTATATTATACTTAACTAGTTTTATACACGGACATATTAATAGTATAATGACATAAAATTTTTATTGTCTGTATTCCAAACATAACATTACTATATTAATGGTATAATGACATAAATATTTTATTCTTTGAATTTTAAACAAAATTATTATTTGTTTAAAACCATTCATAATGTACGGATGTTTCATAAAAAGACTTTTATATCTAAAAACATTATGGCAGAAAGCAATAACAAAAAAAATTGTTAGCAACTCCAATAAAAACTAATACTTCTTTTTTGTTTCTTTCCAAAAAAATTGTTAGCAACTCCAATAAAAACTAATACTTCTTTTTGTTCCTTTCCTAATATACTATTTTTGTTTATTGTTGGATTTAGGGGTGTTCAAAAAACTCGTGGCTCGCAGCTCGCTCGAAAAAAGCTCGAAGAAAGTTTGGCTCGAAATTGGCTCGGTTGTAAACGAGCCGGCTCGGCTCGGCTCGGTTTGTAAACGAGCCGAGCTCGAGCTTGGCCTGGCTCGGCTCGTGAGCTGGCTCGATAAGGTTTACATTCTTATTTTTTTTGTCTCACATCGTTTAGAAAACAAAAACTAAGGGAGTATCTCCCCTATAAAAGAAGATAAAGACAATAGAAAAAGTGAATTAACTATTTATACTTGCATATTTAGCCATATGGTTAAATTAAATAACAATTATGGCCCTTGGTCTATGAAGAAATTCATTTTAACGGGCTTTTTATGTAATAAATTTTGCGGTTCTTTGTTAGTTCGAGCTAGATCGAGCCGAGCCGAGCTAGCTCGAATTCTAATCGAGCCGAGCTCGAGCCTCAAATCTCAGCTCGATTTAAAATTCGACCTCGAGCGAAGCTAGCTCGAATCGAGTTCGAGCCGAGCTCGAGCTAGGTCTAGCTCGGCTCGACTCGGCTCGTTTACAGCCCTAGTTGGATTATGTATACCCAAGACATATATTGGATTGATGTGGCTAGTACGTTATGATCCAAATCGAGTCATACCCAAATACAAGCTAGACAAACACTTATAATATTTATTTATGATATGCTCAATCAAATAAATATTAACACTTAGAATATTTAGAAATTGGTTTTCTAAATAATTGCACTTGACAAACTAATAAATTATATAGATAATTTATTTTGAGAGAATATTTTATTTTGTTATTTAATAGGTTAAATAACATTATAAAAACTTGTGAGATATTATATAAGTCTTATAACATATGATGTTATATTCTATAAAAGTTATAAAATATAAATAAGACTTAAAATTGTTTAAAAGAAAATTTTGAATTTTTTTTATAAAACACCAAGTGCCCCCCCCCCCCCTAATGGTCTTCCCAAGACCAATTTTGGTCCAATTGTGATTGGGTACTATGGGTGGCTAACCTCTCTCATTCTTTTAAGACAATTTTGTATGACAAAATTGTTGCAAGATTTAGAAAATCCATGATCATTTTTCAAGTGGAAGACTTGTAAATGCTCTCTCTGAAAATCGGCCAACATAAGGTTGTCCATGAGGGTTTTCAAGTTTGATTTTCAAGTGCATAAAACTCCATAATCTTCTCTATAATTTTCGGCCATGGTGGTAGATTTAGACAGATTTTTTCAATGAGTTTTAAGTGTAAAATCCTAGTTAAACTTAAAGTGTTTGTTGGAAGGCTTGGGGTATACAAGCTTGAGGTATTCTACACTTGAAGACTACCATTCAAAAAGCATCATCTTCTTCATATCCTTTACTCCTTGGAAGGTAGTACTCTTCAAACACCCTATGGTTGTGTTTTATTTTGATAGCATGCATGTTCGTATATGGATCCGGGCATTGGGTTTTACATATAAAATGTGTTTTATATTTTGTAAGTAACATGTTTTAAATACTTTTTCCGCTGCGTTTTTATTTTATAAGGATAAAATAACTTTGATAAACATGTGAAAACCCAACAATGGCATCTAGAGCTGCTTATATGAGTACATGCTTCATAGGATTTAAAATTTTTGGGTTTCGGGTTTGGTGAAAACCCTATGGCCGAAATTTTAACATGGTTATCCCTTTGTTTTTCAAGATTATTTTCTTACATGCATAAAAGTATCTTGAAAAATTATGTGATATGGATGATTTGTTTGTTTGGACAAAAACCCACTTCTTCGGTTTTTCATTCTTGGCTGAAAAGTAGGTTGTAAAAAGTGAACCATTTTTCGCTTCTTGAATTTTATATATGTGGATATATATTTTGGTGTTCATAACCTAGCCATGACCTTGTGTTTGAATATGTTGAATATTTGTGTTTGTGATTTATATTTAATTATTTCAATGGGTTGTAATAATTAATTATCTTTGTTCTTCCATTTGTAAAATATGTAATTTATTTATTTTCATTTGGTATGTAAGTAAATAGATTAGGTGCATTTTATTTTACTAAAAAAATGTATTAGGATACTTTTTGTAAAAGAAGATGCACACAAAAATGCGATTTTGGTTTTGGCTAATTTTGGGCCTAAAGGACTTCATAGTTCTTAACTTTAGCCCAATAATCAAAACACATTTTCGGAGCCCAAAGGAGTTTGGAGCTGAATTTAAAAACATTTTGGAAGCCCAAAGAAAGTGAAGAAATCACAACACAAGAAGAAGACTTGAAGCATTTGGATGCGGGATCAAGTGGGAGTTCAACGACACATCACTTGTGTCATTCTTCACGCCTTAGGAAAGACCTTTTGGCACACTTGTTTCGGCTAACAAGTGTTGTCAAAAATAGTTGGCTATGGTTATGCACCTAGTGTTATGTATGTTTTGCTTGTGTGGTTGCTTATTTTTTGTTGCTTGGATGATATGTCGATATGTATGCTTAACAAACTAATAATCAACAACAAGCTTAAAATTGGTTCTTAACAACATCATTAAAGTGGTTAATAAAAGGTTTTATTAAAAGTTAATGATTTTATAATAAAATGAGTTTTATTAAAAAGAACCTTGAAAAATTTGTTTTCACTAAAATACCAAGGATTTGAATGCATGCAAATGTATGGTACATAATATTTTCTAAACTAGAATTTTGAAATATTAAAAACCTCTTTTATAAAACAAGTCAAACACCATCCTTTTATACAACACTCGAATCACTTGGGAACTCTTATTGCGGGATAAAGGTCACCTAACCACAATTGAGGGAACTTGTATGTTCGAGGTGGGCTTACCATGTTTGTAGGATAAAGGTCACCTAACCACTTATGTGTATAAACTCACACGTGTGTGTAAGTTGGACGACTTGATTTGGAAACTGTTTTGGTCAAAAATTACAGAAGCAATTTAGTGATCAAATTAGTTAAGTGAGGTAGTGTGCTAGAAATATGCGTTGTAAATATGTTGATTAAGTTATTTGTAAAAACAGTTGAAGGATACAGCTCAGGATATAGAGCTATATCTATGATCAAACAATGAGCAAAAAAGGTAAAGGGTGACACCAGATATACGAGGAAAGCCCTTGATCAATCTAGATCGCCGGCACAAAACCTCGGGAGCTGACAATCGCAGCTGCCTTGTTCTTCAATTGATTCAAATATCAGGATACAGTGCAGGTTGGGATGCGGATCAACTAGGTGTTACAAGGTAATTCGAGTACAAGTGTTTATGTGTAGTGATTGCTAGCAGCTAGAGTGTAAGTTGTGCAAATGAAAAGTGAGTGCCTTAACTTGATCCGATCCATCTATTTATAGTAAACGAAATTTAACAAACTACCCTACTAAACCGGGATTCGGCGGATATTCCCCATTCGAACGTTGTAGACCTGGTCTTTCGGGTTCAACGTCTTTTGTATAACTGGTTTGCCCGAGTCTTAAGGAGAAGAGGTCCACTTGACCGTTAGTGAGCCATAGCTTTTCACCTGCACGTGGTTAATTTAGTTAATACCAGGATATCGCACCAGGATGTTACCAATATCCTGATCCGGTATCCTGATCACAAGCAAACAATCAGAAGCAGAATATTAGTCAGGATATATGCTCAGAAAATGACCCATAACAATTGTCCCCAAAATATATCTGTCGGTATATCAATCCAATGGATATATTTTAAAATTCTATCTCGCAAACCAAGGCAATTAAAATGAAACGACGGTCAAGACGGCAATATGTAACTTCCAACGCGGTTTTCACTCGATGGATATCTACTATGCCCCTATATCTTCTCTCTTTTTGTTTGAAAACCAGATATCATCGACAGAGTCTCCAGGTAATTCCTTACTCCTTCTTCAATCTCTTTACTTTATTCACAATGGCCACTAGAGCTCTTTCCCAAACCGGCGAATCGTCCGAGACCTTTACCCAGCAAAATCTTCTTAAAAATCCCGAGAAGGATATCTGTGCTTTTGACAACGCGGATATTTCCGCACTGAATCCGACGCTTTCCCCGACGGCACGATTTTCAGGCCATTTGATCGATCAATTCGGTCGGATGTTTTTTCTGCTGAATGGGTTTGTTTTCCAGCATACCCTTTCTCGTTAGGTCTTCGATACCCATTTCCTGAGTTCATGATGTAGTTTTTTCGAACCACCGGTATTTCTTTCGCCCAAACAATGCCCATGGTTTGGAGGGTACTTATTATGCTCAACCAAATCAAACATCTTCATCAACCTGATCCTGCATTGAGGATACCCCAATCGCTTACCGCCCCCGGTCACACGGTTCTAGCCGATTCTTGCTTTTTTCAACTTCCAGTAAACCCCTCATCCTTAAAGCCACCAAAAACGAAGATGGATGGCAACGTAAATTCTTTTACATCAAGCGAGATTCCATCTACGAGGGTGCTAGCCTTCCGGTGGAATGGTTAACCACCGGTAGGGTTTAGGGCTTCAGGCATATCCATAGACACTTTCAGGCTTTTGTCTCGTACTAATATTTTCTCATTTGGCCTTTTTCGTAGTGAACTTTAAGGAAGTAGCTCCCACTACTGCAGAATCTGAGAAAAGGATCAAAGCAATTTACCAGCTACCAGAAGGTGATAGGAGTTTTTCCACACACCTCCCAAGTTCCAGCCAATACTCATCATCCGAGATGTCTGGTAAGAGTTACTTCGTAAATGATTGGTTAGCAAAATATAATGAAGAGTAAATAAGGATATAGGACTCCCCTTCTTATGCAGCACCAGCCAAGATCCCTGAAGTTTTCGATCTTGATGAGCTAGATAACTATTCCGATCATATCCAAGTCAAGAAGGAGCCTAGCCCCAAAGCTACAGCTATGTCTAAGCCCAGCAGCTCCAAAGCCATCGTCATTCCCAAACCATCACCAGCAACTAAAAATCGGAGTTCAAGTTCCCGCAAAAGGAAAGAAACCGATTCACCTGCTATTTCTGACACATTTCCCTATGAAAATCATGGGTTTATCGAAGCGAGCGGGTTCATGACCTCTTTTCTTAACCAGGTACAAAGTCCTATTCCTTATCCTGCACATATATGTCAAAACAATATCTTGATTATCATGATACCTGTTCTTTCGGATGTAGGGCCTTGAACGTCTGGTTCATCTATACCAAGAATCCTATGAGCTCAACAAGATACTCGAGTCCAAATTGAAGAAAGCCGAGGTCACCATTTCCGACCAGGGCGTGATTGCTGCTGCCAAATCCCGGCACTACGAGGATAAGTTGAAGGCAATGACCCAGGAACACCAGGCCGCCCTTAACAAAGCTACCCTCGAGGCCCAAGCTAATCTCGACGCCGCCCATGCCCAACACGAACGGGACATGATCACCTACCGGGAGGGCCTTAAGAGTTCTGTCGTAACTTCACTTCTCCAAGCTAGGCTAAAGATGGCCCATGAAGCTAAGGCACTGGGCTTCGAATGCCCTTCCTGGAATGTCCATGCCTGGGAGAAAAAAGCCAAGGAGTCTCAGTAGCAATCCTGTTAAATCTGCAGCTGAAGGGCCTTCAAAGGCGGTTGAAAAATCTACTGGTGCTGAAAAAGATGTTCAAGCTGATCCCGGAGCGGATGCTGCCGAAAACGCCATGACCGAAGAAGGCGTTGCCCTCTAAAATTCGTTTCTTTTAAATTTGATGATTATGTTTGAACAATTTTACTTTTTGTTCTATGAACAATTTCTATTCCTGCATTAAAACGACTTGATAGCCGAAGGTGGATGGGTCCTAGGTTTTAGGACGAAGCCTTCGGTTATCAACTAGTATTGCCTATTTCAGACAATTTCATCTTTCGATTTACTTGCTGTTGCCTTTTAATTTTTACCATGCATTACTTAGTTTAGCTTTGTAAAATTGGTGTTATCATTTCTGTGAAGATATCCTGATCAATATACTCAGTGATGTCCTACGCAGACTTTCGTAAAACAGGACTTCTCAATATCTAAACAATTCAGACAGAGTTTCTCAAAATAGTTTATTTTTCAAAATCTCAACTAATTTAAATAAAGTTTTCAAAGGTAAAAGATAATTTACTTAGAATTTATAAACAAATCTAACTCTGATTTTTAAACCCAAGTATCGTATCCCAAAGGTTCCAACCAAATATCTTGAATCATATCCCGAGAATTTATTTTGAGAATATATCCTAAAGATATATCCTGATCAGGATACTTAAATTTTAAACATGGTTTCAAAAGTTCGAACAAGTCATGTAAGATTTGTTAGTGCATGCATCTGTCAACTTAGTCTTGTATCGAGTCTTATGCTAGACAGGATAGATCAGGGCACGATTTACGAGAAAATAGCAGAATTAGATGTCAAATAGGCTGATTCTGCTTGAAATGACACCTAGTCATTTCAAGCGAAACCACATGTTATGATTCCGCTTGAGTTGTTTGTGGAGGTTTCGCTTGTAATGTTGATTCCGCTTGAGCATGTTCAAGCGGAATCACCTCGGCTATATATATGTGGTTCGAGCGGAATCTCAAGATAGTTGTGTATGTTCTTGAATTCCATACCGAGCTGCTGCCGGTATGAAGACTGATTGTAATTGCTGTTATTTCAATCTAATCAGTGTTTAAAGTGAAGATTAAGCTGTATCTAAGTCTATTTCTTGTTTTCCGCACCTGAAATAGATCAAAACTCCTCTGAACGACTCGTTCGGGTCAATTATACGATCCTACAAGTGGTATCAGAGCTCAGGAGGAGGAGTTCTGTAGATTACAGCTAGATTTCATTGCATTTTCTATCTTCTACACCTTCTTTCATCATTTTAGCAAAATTTAACGGTTAAAATCTGTTCAGTTTTTCACAGACTGTTTAAAAGTGCATATTGATAAACCCTTGAAAGTTTCACAGCTAAATTCGAAGTAAAAATGACAAAAATGAACTTCCGAAGTGATTCCGCTCGAATTTACATTGTTTGATTCCGCTCGAGGGTGTGATTCCGCTTGAGTGATATCGCTCCAAATTACCTGTTCTCTCTTCAAAGTTGGGATTCCGCTTGAAAAATTCAAGCGAAATCAGAGATTTCGATTCAAACAGACGTGATCAGATTCCGCTTGAAGTGTGTTGTTGATTCCGCTTCAACTGACATTATTATTGATTTCGCTTGAAAGACAAATTGCTATTCCGCTTGAAAGAGTTCAAGCGAAATCAGTTATTTCATTTGAAATTTTTTATTCCGCTCGAAAAGTTTGATTTAGCTTGAATTTCAAGCGAAATCAGATCATTTTGTTTAAAATTCTTATTCCGCTTGAAATTGCTTATCCCGCTTGAAGTTTTGCAGGTTATTCCACTTGAACAGGATCTTTGGTTGAAAATTTGATTTCGCTTGAGAAGTGTGATTTCTCTTGAACTTGAACAAGAACCATGGATAACGATTTCTACAACGCATTTGCTACTCCGACTACTCAGGCTTCTATTGCTCAGAACATGAATCTGGAAAACGAAACCGGAACGTTACAAAAACCCCCAAAGCTAATGAGCATAGAAGAGTACTACGGTTGGAAAGACAGATTCGAAAACTGGGTTCAAGTTAACCATCTTAGATCTTGGGAGTTCATTTTGAAGAAGTATGTCTTACCACGTACTGATTTGCAAGTTGAGAAAGCAATATCTGAGTTTACTGTTCAAGAACGAGACATGTATAAAGCTGAAAAGATGATGATTAGTTTACTTCAGCAAGCTATCAAAGAAGACATTTTTGTGTTACTTCAGCATGACAAAACTTCAAAATCGATTTGGGATGCTTTTAAAGTCAAGTTTGAGGGTAGTGAGAATATGATCAAGAGTAAAAAGGCACTACTTAAGAAGGAATTTGATCTTTTTACCAGTTTGCCCGGGGAAGATACAAAGAAGCTCATTGAACGATACTACCACTTAGTGCGATCCATGTCGATGCTTAGCATAACAAAAGATCGTGAAGAGTGGGTAGACAAGTTAGCTGATGCGTTACCGCAAAAAGAGTGGGGTACATATTTGATGATCCTGGAGCACACTGGGGTATATGATGGGTTGACAATTTCTCAGTTCATTGAGAAAATTGAAGGTCAAGATTTGGAACAACAAAAGATTGCAAGGATGAACAGTCCGAGTGGTCAACAGGATGTGAAAATGTACTACAAAGGCAGTGTTCCAGAAGTTGAACGAAGCCCAAAAATTCAAACTGCATTTAGTGCTGGAGATTCATTTGAAAAAGTTGATCAAAGTTCAAACAAAAGCAGTAGTGGTTTCTCTTCATACCCGAGCGTTAATCCAAAAGATACAACATCAAGCTTTCATTCTCAAAGCACAAAAACAGGAAATGGTTATGTGATACATTGCAACATTGCATTAAATCTTCCAGATGGTCAAAGCTTTTCTAAAAAGGTTGCAAAAGAACATATGGCATTACTTGGTTTTGTGCTATTATCATATGAAGGTTTAGTTGCAGGGCGGATCGGGAATCCTATGCTTACAAAGGAGGATTACGATCAGATAGACGCTGAAGAAATGGAACTAATGGACATCAAATGGTGTCTAGCTAGCGTTCTAAGAAGAGCAGAAAAGTTCAAACTGATTACTGGAAGAAATGACTTTCTTGATGCACATGTTTCTACTTTGGGTTTTGATAAATCTAAAGTTACGTGTTTTCGATGCAGGGAGAAAGGACATTTCAAGAGGGAATGCAAGAACAGAGAGGCTAGTGATGTGAAGAATCCATTCGGAAAAGATAATTACTACCGGAAAGCCATTTACCAACAAGTCGGTCAATAGCAACAGCAAGAACCGCAAGTGGCTCATGGTAGAAAAGTGATAGGGGATTCAAAGAGAGCATGTATGGGGAATCAAGAAAACTTTAACTGGAGCTTTCAGGATGATGAAAGGCTACCAGAAGGTTTTAGCTGGGATATGTTTACGGATGAGAAAGGAGATTTCAAAGCTTTCATTGCGAAGATAGTGAAAGAACCAGATATGTTCACAGAGTGGATAAAGTCTATTGGTGAAACTGTGAAGAATGAAGAAGAAAAGTCTGTTTCATCTGATGAATGTTCATAGAGTTCAGATGAAAACTTGCAAAGTGAAGAAAGTTCAGAAAGAAAAGTTGTCTTTGATCAAACACCATCTGATTCTGGTTCTTCGGATGAATGTTCTGACAAATCAGTAGAGTTTGATCAATCTCCAACTGATGACAGCAGTGATGATGAGGAAGAAAAACATATTAATATAGCAAAATCTTATCTTTCTTCTGAAGTTTTCATTTTTATTTTGCAGATCGCTTGGAGAAGCTGAAGGAGAGAAAAGCAGCAAAAGAGCAAAAACAGGAAAAGTCTGAAAGTGTTGCTCAAAAAGATGAGATTGTTCAAAATGAAAAAGTTAAAAGTGTTGCTGAGGAGATTGTTGAAATAGAAAAGAAAAGTGAAAATATGGATCAAGAAGAAGATTCTGATTTTAATGATAAAGTTCAATTTGCTAAAGAAGTGTTTCAAACAATCAAAAGAGTAGTTGAAGAAAATGAAAAAGTTGTTGAAGTGGAGAAAATTATCGAAGTTGAAAAGATTGTGGAAGTTATCAAGCCATGCTTGAAGTGTTTAGAACCATGCAAAAAATGTGCAGCGAAAGATGAAAAGCTGGCTGAGTTTGAGAAGATGAAAGAACAATTATTGTTTAATCTCAATTATGTAAAGGAATCATATGATGTTTTGAATAGAACAGTGACTGGTCTTCAAAAGACAAACTCAGAAAGAGAAGATGCTTTGACAATGATGAATGCTGTGATGATGTCGACATAAAAAGCTATCACCTTTTATATCGAAGATAGTGCAAAATGGAAGCAAGAGTTGGAAACCGAGAAGATTGAAAATGAGAGAATCAGACGTTTATTACAGAGTTATTCTAGTTCTGATTATCTTATTGATCGAATCTATCCGACTGTTAAGCAAGAGTTGGAAACCGAGAAGATTGAAAATGAGAGAATCAGACGTTTATTACAGAGTTATTCTAGTTCTGATTATCTTATTGATCAAATCTATCCGACTGTTGCAGGTATGGAAGCTTTCCAAGACGAGAAGTCAAAGAAGAAGGATACTGGTAAGAAACCGACTGTTAGCTATAACAAGTGTCCGCCTCCGATATGGGAAGGCTATTCTCCCAGAAAACCAAATGAGGAGCAAGTCGAAAAAGCAGTCAATATAAAGCTAAAAACTGATACAACTGATGAATTACCAGAAAACATTGACGTCACTTTCACATCATCTGACACTGATCATGAGTCTGAGTTAATAAAAAAAGGTGGTCGATCAGGTGTTGGATACTGATGAGGAGTCTGTTGGTGCACGAATGTCTAAAGCCTGCGTCTTAGTCTTAGTCAAGCTTGTATAGGGTCTAGGGGTCATATATGTATGTTTTGTAAAGTATAGGGGCTGTTTTGTAATTGTTATGTTGTTAAGAGCTGATTTCGCTCCTAATGACATTGTGTCACTTGGAGCGAAATCACAAAGTTCTGATTTCGCCCGAAATGACACAATGTCATTTGGAGCGAAATCAGCCCCCTATATATAGTCTTGTGTGTTTTCTCATTTGTATCTGAATGTTGACCGTGTAGCCGAACTGCTGCCGAATTTTTCTGAGAAGTATTAATGAGAAAACGTGTTTAAAGTAATCTGCATTCTGTTTCTACTCCATTCTACTTTGATTCAAGCTGTTTGTGTATTTCCGCTGCATAAACAGTGGTGTTTAGCTCAGATTGACTCATTTGATCATCTATAACGATCCTACAATTGGTATCAGAGCTAGTTATGAGCTAGAATACTAGAATCAAAGCTTTTTTACTATACTTTTTGAGTTTCTAGACATTGCCACGGGCAAAATGGACTGAAATTTGGACATATTGTGTAAAATTGACAATTAACAAACCCTTGAGAGTTTCAGATCAAAATACGGCTTAAAATTGATAGAAAATGTCTCGAAACCTGATTTCGCTCTAGGGTGTTTTTGGTTGATTTCGCTCCAAAAGATCTAAATTCGCTCGAGCAGTAGAAGCGAAATCAGTGATTCCGCTCGTGAATTCTGATTTTGCTCGAGATTCAATCACTGATTTCGCTCCAAAGGTGATTCCGCTCGGAATTACCTGTTGATTTCGCCCCAAAGTTTTCAAAATCTGATTTCGCTCGAGATTAGCTGTTGATTTCGCTCCAAAAGTCTCTTTCTGATTTCGCTCCAGAAAGTATCTATTGATTTCGCTCCAAATTTAAAATTGTGATTTCGCTCATAAAAACTGTTTAGTTTGAAAATCATGGTTTGAGAGTTTAAGTCCGTTTCGTTCGTGATATCGTGTTGGGAATTCAGTCTGTATAGAAAGTTTTTCAGTAAAAGTAATTTGTTTTTCAAAAAGTTAAAAATTTTCAGAATTTGTAACCTAAAATGGAAAATCAAGATTTTTACAATCTTTTTGTGGGTAGCGGCATGACGGCAACACAAAGTCCGGCAAGCATTGTTCAAAATGTCAACATGGAGAACGAGCTAGGAACAATGCAGAAACCACCAAAGCTTATGAACTTGGATGAGTATGCCGGATGGTCGGGTCATTTCAAGAATTGGGTACAAGCCAACCATTTTGAGTGTTGGATGAAGATAGAGAAAAAATATGTTCCACCTGTTGATGGAATGGGCTTACAGAAAGGCATTGGAAGTTTGACTGAGACTGAACAGAATGATTTTAAGGTGGAGAAGAAGATGGTCAGTATTCTCCAACAGGCCATAAAAGAAGATATTCTTGTGCTGTTACAACATGATGATGACTCACAATCGATGTGGCAAGCATTAAAGTTGAAGTTCCAAGGCAGCGTTTCTATGATCAAAAGCAAGAAAGCCCTAATCAAGAAAGAGTTCGACATCTTTACTGGGATGAAGGGTGAAACGACGAGGCAGTTGATTGAACGTTATTGCCATCTTGTGGTAGAGATGAAAAGATTGGATATTACAAAGACAGACGAGGAATGGATCGACAAGTTGTCCGACGCATTACCTTACGATGAATGGGGCACGTACTTAATGATGTTGAAAAACAACTCGGATTTTGTGAATTTGAATGTCAGCGCATTCATTGAAAAGATAGAAGCTCATGAATTGGAATTGTTGAAGATCAAGAAGATGAATTCAGCAAGTGATCAACAAGATGTATCTTTGTACTATAAAGGCGGTACACCTGTTACAACAAATCAGAGTCCAAAGATACAAACAAGTTTCAGGGCTGATACAAATTCAAATGTTTCTACAAATACTCCACAATCAAACAAGTCTTCACCATTTGCGAACTATGAGCCAAACTTCAAAGCTCCAGAGCAGCAATCACCTCAAAGCTCTACAAGTTCTAACAATCAGGCTTACGTTTCTGGGGTGC
Organism: Helianthus annuus; assembly: GCF_002127325.2. Classification (NCBI taxonomy): domain Eukaryota; kingdom Viridiplantae; phylum Streptophyta; class Magnoliopsida; order Asterales; family Asteraceae; genus Helianthus; species Helianthus annuus. The sequence goes on along the minus strand of NC_035436.2, from coordinate 79,587,111 downwards.
AATGCAACATCACGGTGAATATTAAGAATGGAAATGAAATTACCGAAACAGCCGCGAAACAACACATTGCTTTACTGGCTTCCGTTTTAGAGGCGTATGAAGGTTTTGTGGCGGGTAGGATCGGTAATCCGGATATGACAAAAGAGGATTACGACCAGATCGACCCCAAGGAGCTTGAATTGATTGATATAAAATGGTGCATGGCAAGTTTGGTTAGAAGGGCGCAACGTTTTATGGAGATCACAGGCAGAAACAATCTCTCAGGTCCTGATCAGAAGCTAGGGTTCGACAAATCAAAAGTTACCTGCTTCAAGTGTAAAGAACGTGGTCATTTCAAGAAAGAATGCCCGAACCGTGAAGTGAACAACCATCAGAACCCGTTCACAAACGACTATTACAGGCAGGCAATCTATCATCGACCTAACCAACAACCTGCTGTTCAGAGGCCGCAAATTGAAAACAAACCGGAGAAGGCTCTTATCGTGAATCAAGATGATGAAAGAGTAGCTGAAGGTTTCACTTGGGATAAATACATCCCTAGAAGCGATGGGCAGGCCATGATGGCAGAAATTGTCGAAGTACCGGAGATGGTGACTGAGCCAGAAATGGTTGCTGAGGAGGTTCCTGTTGAGAATGTGGTTGATATTGAAGAAATCGCTGCAGAAGTCTACTATTACCAGTCAGAACAGGAGGTATTGGCAAGTTCTATGAAATCAGTAATGCCTCCTAAAGTGTTTGAGTCTTTTGCAGGTTATTTCGAAGAACCGACGACTGGATCGTGTCCAAGATACGAAGAAAAGAAAGAAGTTGTCGAGGAAATGATAGACGTGACAAAGGAGTTGACTGGAGAAACATTGAAAGATATCGCTGACAAAGCTCTTATGGGAAAGTTAAAAGAGGTAGACACAGAACTCGAGAAGTCAGAGTCTGTCAGTACCGTGTCAGTCAAACAGGTGTCAGATCAGAAATCGGGAGTTTAGGAGGTCAAAGTGTCTTAGTCTGAGTTGAAAAATGTTGGTAAACAAGATGTGAAAATTGTGTGTGATGAACAGGTTGTTGTTGAGAAAGCTGTTTCAATCCCTGAAACACCATGCCAGAAGTGTTTACAACCATTCATGGAGTGTCTTGAGAAAGACACTAAGTATCAGGAATTGAAACATCATGCTGACATGCTTAAATTTGACCTTGGACAAGTCAAAGAGGCTTATGATACTCTTGCCAGGTCAATTAAAATGATCCGAAAAGAGAGTGTTGAAAATGACAAAGCAACAAAATTGGCTAAAGCAACACTTTTTGATAAACAAGTTGAGGTTAACTTTCATCTTGACACGATCGCGTCACTAAAGAAAGAGCTTGAATTAGATAAAATTAAAAACGAGAGGATTGATAAAAAATTGATGAGTTATGTGGCTTCATCTTATGTTCTTGAACAAATTGTCCCACAGTAGCCACATGCTGCACCAGTCTTTAAGAGCGTTCCACCCCCAATGTGGAGTCATTATACACAGAAATATCCAGATGGGGTGGAAGCTGCTTTGAATCTCAAGTTGAGATCGATTGAGGATGATTTGCCTGAAAGCATTGATGTTACATTCTCTGCATCCGACACCGTCAACGAATCACAGGTCATTAAAACCGTCGTCGATCAGGTGTTAGATGAGGAGAGTGATAACTCTAAGAAATCTCAATATGAGAAAGCTGTTTCTGAGTTTGAAGATGAGGGTAATTTCTTGGATCGGTTCATACCAAAATCGGACAAGAGTGCGAATGATGATCCGATTATGGTGGTATATACTATGATTGTAACAGACAAACTTTACTTCGATTTCGAGTATCCTCTTCAGAACGTGAAGATTGAGAATGTTGAGAAAGTTTTCAAGTTGGTTGAAATGAACATTGATGAGGTTAACAACAAAGAATTCTTTTCAAAACCTAAAAAATCTTTTGTTACATCACGTCCTACCAGTTTGGGAAAGAAAGAGTGGGAAGGTAAGGTAATAACAAGAAAAACAACTTTAAAAACAAAGGGATCGGTTTTGAGAAGAAAACAGCTAAGCCGAAACAGAAAATGAATGATATTTTTGTCGCTGGTCCGAGTGTAGATGATGAAAAGGACTACATTTTTAGTCAAAAGGCTGTGGACGATTTCAATACAGCGAAAAAGTTGAAAGAGGAGACATCCAAATCAATTTTTGTCGAGTATGACAAAAGAGTCTGTTATTGCTGTAATGAAATCGGGCACATGGCTAAACAGTGCAAGAAAGTGTTTGAGAAACCTGTTTTTCAAAAACCAATTGTTCAAAAACCAACTGTTCAAAAACCTCGACCAAAATCACCGGTTGATATAAAAGGTAAAAAACCAATGGTTTCTCCGATTCGTATCCTAAAAAGAGGAGAATCTTTGAAGTCCGAGGATAAGCCAAAATCGACCTTCGAGGTTGGTGAATCTTCCAAGTCTCGCAAGACTTCAAAAATTTATCCTAAAACAAAAATGTTTGAGAACCAATCATGGGTTGCGAAGTCGAAACCATCTGTCGAGGTCAAAAAGATGGAAAATGCGTTAAAAAATGAAACAAAGGTATTAAAAGATGATGTTGTTGAGTTTGAAAATGAACTTGATAAATTTCTTGCCGAGTTTCCCCCAATTAACAACAAAGTAAAACCAGTTGTGAAAGATAATGTTCCTAATGTCACATTTAACTTCCCTAAAACAGATGAGAAGTGTGATGTAGTGTTTGGCAGTGTTACTGAGGTTAAGAAATCATGGGCGTCATTGTTTGAATAAGTTGATTTAATGTTTGCAGGGGCTGCCCAGGTCTATCCTTTCGAAGTGGATCCTGGACAGTGGTGCATCGAGATATATGACAGGGACGCTAGCTCTTCTTTACGACGTCAAATCAATAAATGGAAGTTATGTGGCTTCACCGGAAATCAAGGCGGGAGCATTGTTGGACAGGGAACGTTGACGAATGGTGTCATCTCCTTTGAGAAGGTGAACTATATCGTAGAGTTGGAAAACAATTTACTTAGCATTTCGCAAATATGTGATAAATCATTCAGTGTACATTTCACAAAAAACGAGTGTGTGATTTTAAAACCAGGGTTTAAAATCCTTGATGAGATGGTGTTGTTGCGCGCTCCGCGGGAGAACGACCTTTATATTCTTGATATGAGCGTTGCAACACCAACAACTCATCAAAAACAATGTTTTGTGTCAAAATCAAAAGCAACGGAAAAAGAAACAATTATGTGGCATCGAAAGATGGGCCACATACATGTTCGTAAAATGAATTTTCTAGTACACAATGATTTGGTAGAAGGTGTAAACTTAAAGAATTTTCATTTGTCTAATGATTGTGTAGCGTGTAAAAAAGGGAAGCAGACTCGGAAGTTACACCCACCAAAGATACTTAATACGATCAGGTTACCTCTTGAGAGATTACACATGGATCTCTTCGGGCCTGTCAACGTAAAGGCATCAGTGGAGACTTGTACTGCTTGGTGGTGACTGATGACTTTACAAGATTCTCGTGGGTCGTGTGCTTAGAAAGAAAAGATCAAACTTTTGAGTCGTTGATGGTGTTGTTCAAGAAGATGGAAACGGTGTATAAGCTGCCAATCTGGAGAATTCGTAGTGACAACGGAACGGAATTCAAAAACAACAAAATGTACGAATTTTGCAATGAGAAGGAAATTCTTCATGAATTCAGTGCGCCGTACACACCACAACAGAATGCCATTGCTGAACGAAAGAATCAGACCCTAATAGAGACAGCTCGAACAATGTTAGCCGATTCCAAACTACCGATCTTCTTCTGGAGCGAAGCAGTATTTGCAGCTTGTTATACGTTGAATCGCGTACTCATCGTCAAAAAGTACAAAAAGACATGCTTTGAGTTACTGCACCGATACAAACCGAATCTTGAGTTTCTGGAGCCATTTGGGTCTCCGTGTACGTTTAGTGATGAGAATGGAAAGTTTGGTGCTAAATCAAATGAGGGTTTCTTTGTAGGTTACGCAAGCCCGCTAAAGAGGGTGTTCGTACCATGCCTGGGGAAAGTGATACAAGTTCAGCATGTGGATTTTCAGAAGCACACTCCATCTCCACAACTTCCCGGACAAAGATTCCTGTTCGATTACGACAAGATCTGGGAGTCGTTTCAACTACCGGTTCAGCCGAGTGACGAGGAACTAGCACTTCTGTACCAGTACCAGCAATATATGTCACAAGAGCAAGTGCCTAGACCGCTAGTGGTTCATCCACCCACCGAGGGTACTCACAATGATGAAGCCGGACCTAGTGGAACAGCTCACGAACCACCAGAGGAACCAGCTCCAACATTTGACGATTCTGACGACTCAGAGGCGGAACCCGCTCTGACCTTTGACGAGGAACCAAATGATACTTCGACGGAAGCTGAGGATCAAACCGTTGATCTTGATATATCGAACTTGAAATCGGAAGTGAATGTGTCTGACACCATGATGCCTCGGACTTTGTCTTACCATCCGTCAGAGCAAATAATTGGTGACCTGCAAAGTGGTGTTAAAACCCGAGACCAGATCAACCGAGCCCTTACATGTTTTTATTCTTCAGTTGCACATTTACAAGAAGAATTCTCATTAAAGTGTTTTTTTTCGCAGATCGAGCCCAGAACTTACAAAGAGGCGTTGACTGAAGACAGCTGGGTTAATGCTATGCAAGAAGAGCTGTTACAATTTGAAAAGCTGGGTGTTTGGAGCCTTGTTGATCTGCCACAGAATCAAAAGTTAATCAAAACAAAGTGGGTTTTTAAATGCAAACGGGATGACAGAGGAGTCGTGGTGAGAAACAAAGCACGACTAGTGGTACAAGGCTTTAGTCAGCAAGAAGGCATCGACTACGACGAAGTTTACGTGCCTGTTGCTCGACTCGAGGTGATTCGGATCTTCCTGGCGTTTGCGTCATGGAAAGACTTTAAATTGTACCAGCTGGACGTCAAATCTGCTTTCCTTTATGGAAAACTCGAAGAAGAGGTGTATGTGGGACAACCGCCGGGGTTCAAAGATCCACTGCACAAAAACAAGGTCTATCTGCTGGACAAGGCGCTCTACGGACTTCACCTTGTCCCGAGAGCCTGGTACGAGACGTTTTCTCAATATCTGTTGGCCAACGGGTTCATCAGAGGGACAGTAGATAGCACGTTGTTCACAAAGGAAGTGGCAAGACATTTGTTGATCGTGCAGATTTATGTTGACGATGTCATTTTCGGTTCCACCAACGACGATCTTTGCAAAGAGTTTGAGAAAGTGATGAAGAAAAAGTTAGAGATGAGTTCGATGGGGGAGATGAAGTTCTTCCTCGGGCTGCAGGTGGAGCAGATGCCCGATGGAATATTCATTCACCAAACGAAATACGTAAAGGACGTGCTTGACAAGTTTGACATGACTAAATGCAGTCCTGCAGCAACCCCCCTTGCACAAAACCACGGGATTTGTCCAGACGAAAGTGGAGTAAAAGTGGACGAGACACTGTACCGGTCAATCATTGGATCTCTGATGTATCTCACTGCTTCCAGACCGGGCATCATGTACCCGACATGTCTCTATGCCAGATATCAGTCGAGCCCAAAGCAGTCACACCTGACCATTGTCAAACGTATCTTACGGTATTTGAAAGGCTGCCCAAGCATCGGCTTGTGGTATCCTCGCTCGGGTGACTTCTCCCTATCAGGTTTCGCTGATTCTGACTTTGGAAGCTGCAAGCAGAATGCAAAGTCCACCACTGCTGGGTGTCAGTTCTTCGGAACTCGACTCGTTACCTGGCAGTGCAAGAAACAAACCGCAATGGCGCTTTCTACATGTGAGGCTGAATACGTTTCAGCCCCCAGCTGTTGCTCACAGATCCTCTGGATCCAACAGCAAATGCGCGACTTCGGTTTGCAATTCTTGGATACACCAATTTATGTGGACAACGAAGCAGCTATAAACATCACTAAAAACCCGGTTCACCATTCAAAAACGAAACATATCGAAATCCGTCATCACTTCATCCGTGATTGTCACGAGAAGAAGTTAATCCGGATTGAGCACATATACACCAATGATCAGAAAGCTGATTTTTATATAAAACCCTTTGACAAAAAGAGATTTTGCTATCTTCTAAAATTGAATGGGTTAAAAATCTGAGTTCTGGGAGGGTAGTAGAATGTGAAGCCGAGGAGGGCGGCGATCAGACGTGAACCATGTCGTGTTGTCAAATTTATGTATAGTTTGTTTTCTGCTTTTTGATAAAAACAAAAACATAAAAATATGTTTTAGTTTTAGGGGGAGAAATTCGCAGAAAAATACAAAAACATGATAAAATACAAAAATCCAAAAACATTAGAAAGCTTGAAAAAGAGTTTGTGTAAAATAGGGGAAATGATAGTACATCAGCTAGACGGACACAGTACGCTAAAGAAATGTAACGTTTAAAATGCAATTAAGTAGTCTCGCTAAAGATGTGCCGATAGGTTTTTGCAAAATCAGTAGATCAGTTTGGGATATAAACCTAAAATTTACTTGCGTTTACGTGGGGAACACCTCCAGGATATATGGGTAACCCCCGAAATCTCGTTTGAAAGGTCCCTTATTCTGAGATACTAGGTCTTTATGCTTAGTGATATCTGGGGTATTATCCCGGGACTTCTGCTATATGGAAATACTGACCTAGTCCCCGGATAATGCTTTATGCATATGCTTTACTTGTAAAGCCTCCCCTCAGCATAAAAAATGATTAAACATTGCAAAATGATAATCATGTGCTGTTGTAAAGAAGATCCCCCAAGGGGACCCACCAAAGTCGAATCCGTCAACTCTCTGCGTATACGGAAGTATCGACCTGAGCTCTCACGGCCCTCGCAATTCACCCCATTACAGATATCATCTAGGTATATTTACCTGTAAGACTGAATATTGGGATCTGGATACGGGAGTATATACTGAGGTGGGACACATGTAGAGGTTTAAGTCTTAAAACATTAATTCCATATCTCAGACAGATTGAAAGTTCTGTGAAAATTTAAAAGGATCAGTATATCGGCAATATACGCGAATTGTTTAAGGCTTGGTATGAAATAATGGCTTAACGGTGCTTGTGTTTTGTCAAATGCTGATATGATCCCCTAACACGCTCACAAAAAGATTGTGTGTACATATTTCAGTTTATCCTGTTAAAAATCCAAAAAGATTTTATTTGTTCATCTTATTTTCGACAATCGACATTGGGAATCAGACGATCAAAGCCTTGTGCAGATCATGTCTGTTTGATGAGGGATGGGTAAGCAGGAGATATTATACTATGATTGGTACATATTTGATTGATGTAAAAGTGTTTGAAAGGATCAAAATGTTCAAAAGTTCATTAATTTGAACTGTTTTCAGTTCTAAACATTAGCGTACTTCATAATCTGGTCAACCAAGGTCATTAACTTGGACTTGGTAGGCCAAGCAGTTGACCAAGGTCATTAACTTGGACTTGGTAGGCCAAACAGTTGACCAAGGTCATTAACTTGGACTTGGTTAACTGGGTGTGTCGGTGATCAATCAGAAAAGTTAAAAAATTCAAAAAGTTTAAATATTACATTCTGATTTCGCTCTAAAACACATGTTACATAACAATTGGCTGATTTCGCTCTTCGCTGCTTCTAAGATGATTTCGCTCGTAGCTTTCAAGGTGATTTCGCTCGAGAGAACACATGGACCATTTCGAGCGGAATCAGACAGGCTATAAAAGCCACCTGATTTCGCTCCTACCTCACTTTTCTAATTTCGCCCCAACTGTTCTCTCTCCGGCGATAAGAGCGAAACCCTAATTTCTGTGTTTTCCTACCGAATTGCTGCCCAAATTTAGTTTGATCTTGTGGTTATCTCATTTATTCGTCATGGGCAAGGTAGTTTGTGACCTAATTTGACTCAGATTTACGTGTTTTCATGACTGTCGGCATCTGTTATGAACAAAACCTAGATTTAGGGTCTTAAACTGTTAAATCTGGACAATAGATCATATGTACGTTGTCGTCTTGAAGTATAGATCATGTATTTAGGTGTTAATTGTAACAGATCTGGTGATAGTTGATGTTTGTTGAAACACAGGATATTCAAGTTTAGATCTAGTGCTTGTTTGGGGTCAAAAATTAAATCAAAACATAACCCAAGTGTCGGAATCAACAGATTAACAAGTTAACATGTTCAATTTCATCATCTAACAAGTTTTGAATGTTTGTATGTGATTTCGCCCGAAACTAAATAAGAATGGTGATTCCGCTCCTAATGCTCGTTATGATTTCGCCCCAAACTGAGTTTCTGATTCCGCTTCAGATGCTGAGTTTGTGATGATTTGTGATTTTGCTCCTATGCGTTCATGTGTTGATTTCGCTCTAAGTGTACTTAGTGATTTTGCTTCTGAGTCACCAACTGTGATTCCGCTCCTACATCAATTTTTGATTTCGCTTCTGTTGACAAGTGATTTCACTTGAAGTGTTTTGAAGTTCAAATTTTTCTAAGTGTTTGACTCAGTGTGTATTTTGTTGATTTGCAGGGTTCAAGTGTGGTATTTGATCCACTTCACAACAGCTGCTGTGACTTGGATGTGCAGAAAAATACTGAATTGGCTAAGTTTAGCAGTATCTTGAAGTTCATGGGTAGAATCCCTATTCAAAAGGCTTTGACTGATCAACGTCCATTGTACAAGTCACATATTAAACGCTTCTCGAAGCATTCAAAGTATGATGAGGCAAACAAAGCAATTCAGTCAATTGTGAAGGTGAATAATGAGAAGAAGGAAATTGTGATTACTGAGGCGCTTATTCGTGAGGTTGTGAATTTTCTGGACGATGCAGAATCGCCAACAAAGTTTCCAGAACGAATGGTAAAGGGTTGTATGCTCAGGATGGGTTACCAGGGTGCTCTAAATGTTGGAAATTATTTAAAGTCAAAATTCCAGAAACCCTACAAGTTTATTATTCATTGTATATTGATGTCACTTAGCCATACCAAGGGAAGTTACGATACAATGCGCGACTATCAGATGAACATGGTCACTGCATTGGTGTTGAACAAGAAATATAATTTCTCACAATTGTCTTTCACTACATGACTGGGAATATTACTACAAAGAGTCGAACTTGGACTTATCCAAGATTTGTGCAAATGCTAATCGATCATGCATATCCAGAGATTTAACGCGATTTAAAGAATGATTTGTTAGTTCAGTCACACATGAGCAACGATTCTCTAAAGCAGCTTGCGAGATATCACCCAAACCACCCTGAACCAAAAGTAGTAGCAGAATTCTTTGGATATATCAAAGATGTGAATTACGTTGATCCTGATCTAGTTGATCATCAAAACTGGAGAAACGAAGAAGAAATGAAGGAAGCAGCTTATGCTGAAGAGCTAAAGGCTCTTTTAGAGTTCAAAACCACCCGTAATGACTGGTTTGTGAAAGAGCAAAGGAGGAGAGGTAAGAAAGTCACTCCTAAATCACAGGAGGGTGAGGGATCTTCATCGCAGCCAAAGAAGAAACAAAAGAAAGTGACAAAGACATTATTGATTGATGAACCTGAGGTAGATGAGCCGGTGGTTACTACGAAAGAAGATCCGTATGCTGATATTGATCAATTGATGTTGAACGTTGATGATTTAGTGTCTGAGCAAGCCGCTGATGTAGAAGTTCAGAAAGAGAAAGTTCTTGATGATGTTGAAGGTGATGATGTCAAGAAAAGTACAACAAGCTCTTCGAGTTCTTCAGATGATGAAGTAGATGAGACTGAACGTCTAAGAAGAATTCAAGAGGCTACAGAAAAAGAGAAACAATTACAGAAGAGGAAGAGACAGGAGAAAGATGATGCTGCCTATGTTCCATCTCCAGAGCACGATTCTGAATCACAATCACCTTCAAGCGGAAAAAAGAAAGCAGGTGCAAAGAAAAGGATTGTATCTCCGAAAATGAAGAAAGTTACTACAAAGATTACAAAGCCGAAGATTGCGTTAAAGAAGAACCAGCCAAAGAACCCAGTAAACCATCAACACCACCTCCTGATCCTACATCAATACAATCACCACAACAATCAACACCTCCACAACAACAAACACCTCCACAACAACCAACACCTCCACAACAACATTCATCTCCAAAACAACCAACACCACCCAGACAACCATCACCACTACATCTCTCACCACCACAACAACAAACCTTGCTCACATCTCAAGAAATATTTCAAACACCACCACTCACTCAAATTCAACCAACTCCTGGTTCTTCTGGCCACAGAGGTCTTCACATTCCTCCGGATAATCTTGAAGATATTAGGAGATTTTGGCTTTGCAAACGATGAACAAGTAAAGAAGTTAGAAAAGAAGATGGATGAAGTGCTGAAGGAAAACAAAGTTGTTGCAGCTAAAAGTAAGAAAGTTGCTGAACGTGAAAAGATTCTCGAAATGCGAGTGAAGAAATTAGAGTCTGACAACAAGGCATTGTTGAAGAAGATTGAAACAGATCAGACTGAGATTGATTTCCTAAAGGTGCGAGTGGCTGAACTTGAAGAAGAAAAGGCTCGCAGAGATGAACAGAACAAATATTTCGAGATGAAAAACAAAGAGCTTGAGGCTGCAAAGGCATTGAAAGAGCATGATTTCTACATGTTGAATAAAGTAGTGGAGAATATGCTCGGAACGTCAATTGAACAAAGATTCGAAGAGATACAAGTAGAAGAGCTTAGGGCAAAACGCCAAGCTGAAATTGACGAACAGATGAAAGATAAGGGTAAGGGTGCTGAAAGCAGTGTGGCATCTGTTGGGAGATCAATTGTTCCTTCCCTAGTCATTGAGAATCCAGTTCCTATATCTTCCGTGTCAGCAATCTTCGAAGAACCTGTAACACTGGAAGATCTTGCTGCTGATGACAATGAGGAAGATGATGAGGAAGATGATGATGATGAGGATGATGAGGAAGAGGGTGATGATGAGGAAGATGACGATGATGAGAAAGTTTTTTTTGCTAGCAGTCATGGTTCCGATGATGACAATGACGATGATGATGCTCAAGGTGGTATGGGAATTAAAGTAACTGAAGCTTCCAATGAAAGAACTATTGATGATTTTCTGAATAATACTATGAATGAAGAGACAGGGGGAGCTGAAGGAAAGGGGGAGTCTAGTGATGCTCAAAATGTTGAACATGTTGAAAAGTTAGTTTTGAGATTGGATACTTATAGGGAAGAAGGTGAACACTTTCATACGTATACATTGGAAAAGATTAAAGAAATGACACGTATGGTGGATCCTAATTTCAAGTTTGATTTTGAAGAGGAATTAAATGCATTCGACATCAACTACCAACCTGAATATGAGTATAAGTATGTAGAGGATGCTGATATGTACGACAGGGTTGAGGTTGAGGATTGCACAGATGATGAGAGTGTTAGTGAAGATACTTCTCAGTATCCTATGCTGATGGAGTTCTAACTGAAGAGAATAGAGACGAGTTAAGAAGGAAAGTCGCTGAGATCTTAAAAGACAAAAATTTCGATGGTACTCCGAAGGATATGCAGAAACAAGAACAGCAGAAATGGTTTAAAGATAGTCACGAGAGAAAATTCAAAAGGCCGTTGAAGTTCTATCAGAGAGATCGAAGCATTTCACTTGGTGACATCATTAGCTGGGGTTTCCTACCTCATGTTAATGCATATGCGATCAGAAGGGATTTTGGAGTGCAGTACTTTGAACGTCTATATGATATAATGTCATTACCATGGTGGGATGTTGAGGAACTGCCGAAAGTAAGAACTTTAGAGTATCATGTTCGCAAGAATGATATCTCAATGTGGGGATACATAAAGTTTGAATCGTTGAAGGGTTTTCGACACTGGAAGCCGCATTACCCAAAGAGAGTGCAGAGGGTAGATCCGGTTATAGGGGCTGAAGAAACTATCCTTAATGTTAAAAAGCCGAAGACGATGAAAAATATACCAGTGCCAAAGATGGAGCAGGATTTCTATAAAGGCTTTTTTGGCTGGGTATACAGTTGCATTTCGACTGAGGCTATCATCACTTATCGAGCAGGAAGTGAGATAAGAGAGATACATGTGTATGACCTGATGTGGTTAGTGAACTGCTCAGCGAAAGATATTGAATGTTTATTCATTAACAAGATTCACTATCAGGCTGAAGATAAAGAGCAGGCGATGCAGTTTCAAAGAGTTGCTACTCTTTGCTTTCAGAAAGGCATTAACTCTGAAAGTAAATGGAAGTCAACTTGGTGGTCGCTTGAAGAGAAAGTAAAGAGGAAAACTGAACGTGAACGTAGAAAGCTTGAAGAAAACAGAGGAAAATGGATGAATATTCAAGCTGAAGAAGAAAAGAGAAGGAAGAAAGATAATGACAGGCTGAGGAACTTGCTTAGGAAGAAGCCAAAGCCAAGAGAAGAAACGTTCAAGTCACTCTGAAGACCCGAAGACAAGACTGAAGACTGCGGCTGTATCCAAGGGGGAGTTTGTTGGTGCACGAATGTCTAAAGCCTGCGTCTTAGTCTTAGTCAAGCTTGTATAGGGTCTAGGGGTCATATATGTATGTTTTGTAAAGTATAGGGGCTGTTTTGTAATTGTTATGTTGTTAAGAGCTGATTTCGCTCCTAATGACATTGTGTCATTTGGAGCGAAATCACAAAGTTCTGATTTCGCCCGAAATGACACAATGTCATTTGGAGCGAAATCAGCCCCCTATATATAGTCTTGTGTGTTTTCTCATTTGTATCTGAATGTTGACCGTGTAGCCGAACTGCTGACGAATTTTTCTGAGAAGTATTAATGAGAAAACGTGTTTAAAGTAATCTGCATTCTGTTTCTACTCCATTCTACTTTGATTCAAGCTGTTTGTGTATTTCCGCTGCATAAACAGTGGTGTTTAGCTCAGATTGACTCATTTTATCGTCTATAACGATCCTACAGAGTCTGAGTCAAAGCCTGAGTCTGGAGGGTCATGTCCGTCAGTCAACAGTTCAAAATCGATGGTTAAACGGGCGTATAGTAAAGAGTTTCTGTTATCAAAATCAAATTTGAATGATGAAACATTCGAAGTTGCGTATACTTTGAATGATTCTGACAAATTATACTCTGACAAAGAGTTTCCAATAAGAAGTGTTCGATTTGACATGATCAAAAAGGTTTTCAAAATGACAGAAATTAATATTTCTGAAATAAAAGATTTAAATCTTATCGGAAAACCTAAAAAATACACTTCAAGAGTTCAACAATGGTTAAACAAGAAAAAGGGTTACAATTCTGATTCTGGTTTTCAAAAGAAGCCAAACCATAATGGTAGCTACAAAAAGAAAGGATTAGGTTTTACACCACCTGAAAATTATAAAAATGAGAAAAATTCTAAAACCAAAACAAAATTTGTTTCAGGTGGAAGTGCTGAGGAAGAACAGAAGAAACCGTTTTGGAAACAATCAAACCAGGAGTTTCTTGCTGAGATGAAAAGAAAAGCAACTGGAGTTTTTCACCGGAAAGATACTCGAACCTGTTTCAAATGCAATGAAACTGGTCACATTGCATCAGTTTGCTCTCAAATGACAAAACCAAAACAGGGAGTATCTGAAAAACTGAAAGAAAAAGTTGTCGATGTTGAACCACCAATTGAAAAATTCAAAATTTTTGAAAATTCGACTCATGAAGTTGGTGAGTGTTCAAAGAAAAATTTTTACAAAAAGAAAGCCAAGAACAACCAAGTGTGGGTTGTCAAGAAGGGTGATGAGAAAGTTGGCAATGAATCTGATTCAACAAAATCAGTGGAGCCACAAGTTGAGGATAAAAAGGAAAAATCTGTGTCTTCAGAAGATGATGTTGAGATTCCGTCTTTTGAAGATATTAAGCAAAAAGTTGGTAAGGTTAAGATCTCAAATCAATTCTTTTCTGATCAGAAGGAATTTGATATTGAGAAAACATTTAATGGGAATGTTAAGAAAATTTTTGGGAAAATGATCGATGGGAAAGTAAAAGGGGTTAAAGATTTCTATGCAACAAAGAAAGCAATTTATAACCCAACTGAACCAGAGCTGAAAACACCCAAGGTTGGTAAGACTTGGGTGGAAATTCTCTTTCCTTGAAAATCAGGACCATGCCGGAGATCCCAAGTTTGTAATCGTGGATCAGGAATCGGCATCATTCATGTTTAATTAGATTGTGTGAATGAATTTTCATGTCGTAAATTTTTACAGGTGAAGGACTATGCTGGAGCTTCCAGGTTGGTAAGTGTGAAGCAGGAATCGACATCTTGATTGGTAAATTAGTTTGTGTAGAGGTTTATTCCTACATGTTGGTTAAATGTTTTGGATCTTACAAGTGATTCGTCAAGGTCATTAGTTTGAACTTGATGTAATCTTCATACAAGTGGTTAAAATTGAACAAGATGATGAACCAATCCCTTCATGTGATAAAAACAAACTTATTTTCCGGAAAAATCATTTTGATTAAAATAACTTAAGTGTTTTGAAATCTTAATGAGAAAATGGTTTGTTGAAAGGGGGAGTTCTGATTGTTTATGCCTAGTGAATGGCGAATTGAAGCAATTCGATATCGGTCGTCATTTTCCTGTATAGTTTGTTTTCAAAATTTGTGTCTTAGTGGGTCAAGAGCTCAGTTTGTTTTTCAAACTTTCTTTAAAATGTATTTGCATTTTAGGGGGAGTAAAAATTTCAGAAAATCCAAAAACATTAGAAAATTTGAAAAAGCCAAAAACATGATAAAACCAAAAATGAGTTTTGTTGTCAAAAAGAGGAAATGATAGTACATCAGTGGACTGTCACAACATGCTAAAGAAATGGAAAGTTAAAATGTGGTAAACAATCTCACTAATGATGTGCCAGTAGGTTTGTGCACATTTAGTAAATTGTGACGAGATATAAACCTAAATTCAAACTTGCTTATTTTGTGGGTAACAACTTCTTGGATATATGGGTAACCCCTGAAATCTTGTTTGAAAGGTCCTTCTTTCTGAGATACTAGGTCTTTATACTCAGTGATATCTGGGGTATTATCCCGGGACTTCTGCTGAATGGAAATTCCGACCTAGTCCCCGTATAATACTTTCCGCAAATGCTTGAAAAAGCGCCGCCCTCAGCAAATTGATGAAACAATAAAATTGATAGTCATTGCTGTTGAAACAAAAGATCCTCTAAAGGGGACACACCAAAAGTCGAGCCGTCATCTCTCTGCTGAACGGAAGTTCTGACCTAAGCTCTCACGGTTTCACATCTAACCCCTTACAAATATCATTTAGGTATACTCACCTGTAAGACTGAATATTGGGATCTGGATACGGGAGTATATTCAAGTAGTGGGACACGCGAATAAGTTTTTGTTCTTAAGACATTAATATCGTATCTCGGATCAGTTGAACTTTGTGTGAAAATTTAAGTGGACCAATATACTGACAATCTAGGTGAATTGTTTAAAACTCAAAATGAAATGAAGGTTAACGGTGTTAGTGATTTGTCTCATATACTGATATGACCCTCTTACACAAACTCACAAAAATAGTGTCTGTAAATATTTCTTTACTGCATTACATTTCTCTTATTTCAAAAATCCAAAAAGATTTTAGACAACTAGTATTGAAAAAGCTGATTTTCAAAATTCCGAGTGCTAAACATGATGACCAATTTGTGAGGGGGAGTTTGTTCTTAAAAGAATGTGTTTTTAAACAAATTTACATGTGGTTCATCAGAGGTTTGTTTTGATTTGAGGGAGAGTTTGAGTTAATGCATACATATTGAGATTAAACGAGGAATTTATTATGAGGAAAAGATTGTGCAGATAACCTGAGCTGAAGGTGAGCCAGGTGACGATCTTGGAACAACGTCAAAGCTGAGTGATAGTAGAGCCAGGTCGATCGATCCCGAGAAGCTTGAGCTTGAAGAATCAGGTTCCGATACCTGAGAACTCAATGGACAAAGTTTGAGCCAGGCAACGATTTGAACCTGTGAAAGCCAGATGTCGATCCTGAAGCAGATAATGCTGATGAACTTAAAGAATGCCAGCACATTGTTAAGAGGAGTCTGCTGATGTTAAAGAGAGTGAAGCCCAGAGACTGATCAAGACTGAAGATGCGAAGACTCGACACGTACGACTCATCAACATCTGAGGGGGAGTCTGTTAGTGCATGCATCTGTCGACTTAGTCTTGTATCGAGTCTTATGCTAGATATGATAGATCAGGGCACGATTTACGAGAAAGTAGCAGAATTAGATGTTAAATAGGCTGATTCCGCTTGAAATGACACCTAGTCATTTCAAGCGAAACCACATGTTATGATTCCGCTTGAGTTGTTTGTGGAGGTTTCGCTTGTAATGTCGATTCCGCTTGAGCATGTTCAAGCGGAATCACCTCGGCTATATATATGTGGTTCGAGCGGAATCTCAAGATAGTTGTGTTTGTTCTTGAATTCCATACCGAGCTGCTGCCGGTGTGAAGACTGATTGTAATTGCTGTTATTTCAATCTAATCAGTGTTTAAAGTGAAGATTAAGCTGTATCTAAGTCTATTTCTTGTTTTCCGCACCTGAAATAGATCAAAACTCCTCTGAACGACTCGTTCGGGTCAATTACATGATCCTACAAGATTCGCAAAGGAAAGATCATACCAGGAATATGGTGTAACCCTAGTAGCAAACTTCAATCCTTCTTGCAACTCCTTCTGCTAAGATGTCCCCAGTCTTAGTATACTAGGTTCAAATTTGATTCTTTGAGCCTTACATAGTCGTCTTAGGAGGAATGTCCCCTGTGCATGAATACTTAGAAAATTTTTGAATATCAGTTCCAACTGTTTAGACAATTCTTGTGTTACAGGGATAAGACCCAAAAATATACTAGAGATAATCCTTAGTATCGTGGGGATAATCCCAAATTTTCATGCGCTACAGGCGGGAGTGTATAAACTCCAAGACTTAGAAAGGTGATAACCTTTAAACCTTAGAGAGTATGAAAATACCCTTTCGTGAGAGAGGGTGATCAATCCTCATATACCTTTAGGATTCAGGATATAGCCAACAGTAACGAAATTGTCAGCCACTTTTACATGAACTGGTCCTGCTACCTTGAACTATTCCCGAATAACTTGTGCTCCAGGCGGGGTGTTTAAACCCAATTCGTGAGAAAAGTGAATACCTTTAAACCTTTGAAGGGATCAGGATCCCTTAAACGTGAGAGATGGGGCCAATCCTCTAATCTTTCGAAGTATCCTGAATGTATATCCCGGAGCTATATCCCGAAGCATATACTACAAAACAACAGTAAACTAAGGTGGGTGTCATCCTGGCTAACACCCCTCCGATGCTTAAGTTAGTAATGGGTTCAAAACAATAAATAATGTGAAAATTTAATAAAAGAGATAGAATCCATACCATTCTGACTTAGAATTTAAATTCCGCACTCAATTGAAATAGAGTTTTAGATGTATAGCATTCCAAGATCTTGATAACATATCCCCTCCATATTCTTGAGTCTGTATGCTCCTTTTCCTGATTCTGATTCAACCTCATAGGGTCCTTCCCATTTTGGAGCCAACTTTCCATCAGCAGGATTAGTAGTATTCTGAAAAGCCTTTCTCAATACCCAATCTCCAACTTGAAATCTTCTAGTCCTTATATTCTTGTTATATGCTTTAGATATCCTCTGTTGATATGCTGTCATCCTTAGCCTTGCCGTGTCTCTTGTTTCATCAATAGTATCCAGTTCCTGGCATAGGATTCCAGGATTCTTCTCAGGATCCCGGAGGTCGGATCACGCTGTAGGTATCACCATTTTTGTCGGGATCACCGCTTCTGCTCCAAATACCAAAGAAAATGGGGTTTGGCCAGTTGCACCTTTTACTGTCGTCCTATCAGCCCACAAAACAAAGGGTAATTCTTCTGCCCATCTTCCTTTTTTGGCACCTAGTCTTTTCTTCAGGTTGTTGACAATTATCTTGTTTGAGGATTCTGCTTGTCCATTCACTTGAGGATGTACTGGTGTGGATGTGATCATTTTGATTCCCCAACTCTTGCAGAAGTCAGTACTCCTCTTAGTTATGAATTGAGATCCATTGTCACAAATTATTTCAGCTGGCACACCAAATCTAGTCAGTATATTCCTCTTTATGAAGGATACTACTTCCTAGTCTCTGACTTGAACAAATGCTTCAGCTTCAACCCACTTAGAGAAATAATCAGTCATTGCCAGCATGAAGACTTTTCCACTTGGAGCTTTTGGAAATTTTCCTACTATATCCATCCCCCATTTTATGAACGGCCAAGGGGATACAATAGGATATAATGGCTCTGCAGGCTGATGTAGTATGTTGTTGTGTCTTTGGCATGCATCACATTTTCGAGCATATTCTGCAGCATCTTTTCTCATGGTAGGCCAATAATATCCTATTCTTAATACTTTTGAAAACAATGACCTGCCCCTAGTGTGGTTACCACAATTCCCTTTGTGGATATCCTGAAGCACTTCTTTGGTCTCGGGATCCTCCAAGCACCTCAGATATGGACCTGCAAGAGATTTCTTGTATAAAACGTTATTTATAATAGTAAATCGTGATACCTTCATCCTAAAGGCCTTAGGATTCTCATCTATGGGGTTGTGTCCTTCCTTAAGATATCTTGTGATTGGAGTCGTCTGTAACATTTGTGCTTGTAATCATTATGAACAGTTCAATTATCAATAAAACAATGTTATTTTATCCCAAAGATTGTTTGATTGTGTTTTACATTTTTCATGTTTTGACTTTCGTTCAAATTCAAACTCTACATCGCTTTCTAGAGCATTATACGCAAACTGGTGCGTAAAAGTACTCAGTTTAATGCGACAAATACTCCGGAACATCAACATATACTCAATATACCTTAAATAACCTTTACATAACTTAGAAATAAGTTTTAAAGGCTTTGGTATGGCAAAAACAAGATAATTCGCTTACAGGGACTAAACTTGACAAACTGTAAAAGTATGCCAATTTGAACTGTAACGAACATTCCGGAACATGTCCATAAGTTAAACATACCATAAATATCCTTTACATAGCTTAGAAATAGGCTTTGAGGGGTTTGGTATGCTAAAATAAACTTTTGGGTCATTCAGGGACTAAAAGTGTCAAAAAGTGCACAAGTTTGCACTTTTGCGCATAACTTACGTTCTGAATACATCCGGACATCCAAAAATTTATGTAAGCATCCTTATATTATGCCTTAGTGTTTGGCATGAGAAAAATCCATTCGTCGCGTCATTTGGATCGTCTTTCGCGCTTATGCACATTCCGTCGTAATTAAGCGAACATCGCGATCATACGGCCAAACGATCCAACATCCGGAACATTTTTGGGCATGTTTCATGTCCACAATGTTTAGGCATCATTTTAGGGCCTTAAAGATGGCTTTACAGGTCTTAAAAGGGCTGGAAATAGCTTAAAAACGCAACAGGGGCCAAATATGTAAATTCTGCAAGTGGTGCAGATCAGACGGGGCCAGGCGACCCGCGTAAGATCTGCACACACTTTCACGCGGGCCGCGTGAGGATGTCTGACAGAAAGATTTTGCATTTAATGCAAAATCTGGCCTTTCGTTCGATCAAGGGGCGATGCCTTTTCACCCAATGAAGGGCCAAGAGCCAAGTTCAGTGAATTTAACCATTGGACACATGTACGCACGAGATCAAGGCACGATATTCGATAAAACGATCCTAACGGCTCCACTTTTCCTATAAATACCCCCCCCCCCTTTGTGTAAAAATCACAACAATCTGATCTTGAAGCTCTAAGTTGAAACCATTGTTTCATACCTGAGCTATTTGATCTAGATTAGCACTCGGGGACCCTCCGTAAGTCTTCTTTCGCTCTTTTATTCGCTTTTCGAGTCCGAAAGTCAACGTTTTGTTGACTTTCTGCATTGACCAGCTCATGGTCGATGCGAAGTTCATGGAACTTCATAACGTGAGCGTGATCACGATGGTCATGGTCCAAGGTGACCATACCTACTGATCACCACGTTATCTAGGTTCAGTGACGAGTCGTAGTTTCGGCCAAAATGTGCATTCTTGCATATTTTGTAACCAAACTACTCGTGGGCATCAAAGCCGTTTGTTTTGATGTCAAACCTGTTTTCTAAACTTAGTTAAGCATGTTCTAACATGCTTAGCTCGTCACGTTTAGTGTAGTGCTTATATAGGGTCGTAAGGTAAGCGATCTAAACCATCGCTTATACTTTCGAACCCGACCCATTTGGTCGATCTTTAGGATCCGACCAAACGTATTAGGTGACCATAGCTATAACCTTCCGAGGTTATACCTTGTGGTCGCAATGTTAGGCGTTCCATACGCGTTCAACGCGAATGACGCGTTAGGGTGGCATAAGCTACCTCAACGGGTCGTGATGGACCGTAAGCACTTAGGTTAAGTTTCATTTTAGTATGTAGGCTTTGTTAAACCATATTACACGAGTCTCCATACTCGTTTGGTTTTCGAACCCGCGTACTGTCCGATCCTTCCGATTTAGTCCGGTATATTAACATAAGCTACCTATTAGGTGCCGTTGATATTCCGTGATCTTTAGCATTATCTGGTTATTATACAAGGAACTCAAAGCAATCTCAGGTGAGTACATAGAACCCCATCTTTTACTGTTTTCCAAACTGTTTTGGGGTGAGACACATGTGCCTATCTGTTACTTTCATAACATTTTATTACATTTTATGCTACGTATGCCCATTGTGTGCGTACTTAGTACATTGATTTACATAACATTTTTGTTGCATATGTTTACTCAGCATATGGACACATTGATTTACATAAACATTTCTGTTGCATATGTTTACTCAGCATATGGACACATTGATTTACATGAACATTTCTGCTTCGTATGTTTACTTAGCATACTTAGTACAATTGTTTACGTCACATGCCTTCATTTTGTTATGACATTTGGTTTGTTTAACATGGGACAATACATTCATTAACATTGATCACGCCGTTCGTTAGTAGGTAGTGGTACCATAGGAATTGACAACTCCCATTCCTGAAGTCCTGGGTTTGATAGGACTGGAAGGAATGACCAAATTCGATATACATAACTTAGATAAACCTTTAATTTGTTTAAGGGTTTATCGCCGCAGTCTCAAGGCTTGGATGTATGCATAGTTTACAATACCGCATAAATGTTAATATCAATAGAGCATACATTTTCCGCAGAACATAACGTTGATTTAAACCACGTTTTACTTCAACGACTTGTTTTGTGCATATGGTTTAAGTTGATACATTTCGCTTACCATACATGATACATTTTGGGATGCACATTACATGATTTACATTGAACATAATGTCACACCCCGAAATTATCAGAGCATTGGCGTGACTGGACTGGTATCTTCATTGCACAGCGGAAGCAAATAAGCTAAGTCTTTCTAGAAATTGAACGCCCACTAAGTACTCGACTCTTCATGGTCCTCCTATTCCAACCGTGCTTTGTCTTAGAAATGCAACCTGAGAAAGAACATGCGAAAAAGTCAACATAAAGTTGAGCGAGTTCATAGTTTGTTTGTAAAAGATCTGAAATAAATCCTTTGAGTTGTGAAAGGTTTGAAATAAATCTTTGGTAACCGGTTTTTGAAATAGTAATGAGAAAATGAATTTAAAAATCATTTTCTTGCCAAGTTATATGGAAACGTTGTGTTTGTAACACGTTATGTTCATAAAACCATGTATTTGTAATGTTCGCATAACCGTCAATGCCCACCCTGACCTTGACTCTATACCCCCATAATTCTTTGGATTTGTATAAAACATGGTAGTTAATTTGTATGAACTAAAAGTTTCCGTAAGTATAAAATCCCTGGTATGTAGCAGTGTAAGAGGACTTGTGATCACCAATGGTTTGCAAGGCCACTGACATATGTGAAGTGCAAATAGGGAGACTCAAACCTAGCAGATTTCGCCACGGCAAAGTATGTGGACAAAGTCACCCCACGGTCCGTTTCTAGTTTGGCCGGGGGCTGGGCTCGCTACACCCAGATAGATCTACCGCTCCTGTCCCTCGGTCCCTCCATGAGGACTAATGGCCCCATGTTGTTCCTATCCACTCACATGATCGTATAACACCTCCTTACGTTAACCATACCATGTAAAAATTTTTCGTAATTACTGTAACATATATTCCACCTCAGCCACCCTGGCTGAGCCTCCCCAGCCACCCTGACTGAGCTTTCCCAGCCACCCTGACTGAGCTTTCCCAGCCACCCTGACTGAACTTTCCCAGCCACCCTGACTGAACCTTCCCAGCCACCCTGACTGACTCCTTAGTTATGAAAAATCATTCATATTTCGAAAATAAGCATTTGTTTTGTAAAAACCGGTATGTTTAGTATAAACCTTTCGTAAATCATTTGAGTTCCTCGAAATCCATTCGTGATATGATTTAGAAATACGAGTTTTGCGTTTGTTCAAAACTTTGTATGTTTCTGAAAATTGTGTATGTCTTTCCACCCCGAAAACATTTACAAAAAGAATGTAAAACAGTAGTAAAAAGTGGGTGTTATGAACTCGCCTGAATATTCCTGTGCAAAGCTAGCTAATTACGACTTCGCGATGTCGTTTCCAAGACGAGACTTGCTAGCGTGCGTTCTACAATATTCCTAACATGAAATATCTAATAAGTTTCTAAGCAAAAACGGTAACTACGTGTTACCGAGCTCTACCGAATCGTTAATCGAACGATTCAACGGTATGTTGTTAACTTAATGGAAAAGATTAAGTTATACGTGTTAAGTCCCGTTTAATGCTAGCAGCAATTTAATAAGTCTTGAAAAAGACTTAGTTTCCGAGAGACTTAAAATAAATAAATAAATATTTATATAAAAATATAAATATATCGTTATCATTGCGCTAGACGTCTCGAGTAGTCGTACGTGTATAAAAAGAATATTTCTATGAAAATATCATATAACAACTCATATTATCCGATGCGTCTCGTATGATAAGTATTGAAATAGGTTTATGTGCCGATTAGGCGTATAAAATAAATATGAAAAGTTATATTTATTTTATAAAAGAAACGTCGAGTTGTTGGACGTTTAAAAATAAATATATACTATATTTTTGGTTATAAACGAGTACAAGTCGTTTGATAAATATAAAACTATATTTATTTTAATAAAAGAATTCGTATTGTTCGATACTTGAAATAAATATATAAACTATATTTATTTCTATAAAAACGAATTCGTGTCGTTGAACATTTCGAATAAATATATAAACTATTTATTTTCGCTGAAAGGAGGTCGGGTTATTCCATGTTTGAAACAATTATATATAATTTATTTTACAAAAAGGATTCGTGTAGTTGTATATAAATATGGAAATATAGGAACCATATTTATAAAGTAATCCGTGTTTCGAAAATCGTAAGGTGTCGTCGAAAGCGAAACACATTTGTATATGTATTCAGTTGATAGTTTCGTTCGTTTTATTTTACGGGTTTTCTTGAAAAAAAACGGGCAGAGTTTCCTCTGTTTTTGGACGCCCCGACAACACAATTGTCGTTATTTTATAAAAATTCAATCAACCATGTAATAGTATAACCAATCTATATAAGATTTTTGTTGAGTATATCAAATGTAAACAAATCTCAAATTAAGTCGGTTCGAGCTCGTTAGTCACGAAATAAATAAAGTCTGTATAACAACGTAAATAAATAAAACGCGTCGCTAATTCTTTACCAGTCTTCGTGTCGAAAGCCGAGCTGACCGAGTCAACTCGCTGAGTTGACTTGCTGAGTTGACTCGGTTGACCGAGTTGACTTGGTTTGACCGAGTCAACCAAACCGAGCTGAGTTGAGTCGCACTGAACCGCACCCGAAACTGTATAGTGACCCGAACACAAAACTGAGTCGTGACACGAACCAAAGTCATTGTCTGTTGTTAACCGGGTTTAACCCGAAACTGAATAAGAACCCAAACTGAACCCAAATCGAGCCAACCATCGGACCAACACCGCTGCCATAGTCGCCGGCTACCCCGACACCGGCCGGCTCCGACACCCACCACCGCCACCTGAAACGACAGTAACTGACCGGGGACCTTCGATTTAGAGAAGAACAGAATCAAAAAGGAAGAAGGAGGAGCGTCTTACCGGAAAACTCGTCGGACAACGCCTTGGACCGCAGACTTCTCACACCGTCCACCGGGTAACTGGACAGACCGGCGGTCCGAACCTCCGACCGCCGGTTTTTCCCTCTCTCTTTCTCTCCGGCTCCTCTCTCTCTCCTCCCGAGTCTCTCTCTCTCCTCCGAATCTCTCTCTCTGCTCGGCTCTCTCTCTCTTCGTCGCTCACCACCACCGGACGTGGTGGGGGTCCGCCGGTGACCTCCGGTTGTCGGGAATCATGAAGATCAAGGGGGGGGGGGGGTCAGCTGCTTGTTTGTGTGTCTGTGTTGTTGTTTTGAGAAAATGAGGATTTGAGAGATGATCATGATTTTGACTTATGTGTGTAATTGAGAGCATGAACTCTCTGTGTTTCTTTGTATGGTTCGAGAGAGATGAGAGGCAACATTTTGAGAGGATAATGTTTTATTTATTTATTTATTTATTTATTTTTTTTTGTGGTTACTGCTTAGGAATCGAGAGAGAGAGAGAGGCATCTA
Source organism: Helianthus annuus (assembly GCF_002127325.2). Lineage (NCBI taxonomy): Eukaryota > Viridiplantae > Streptophyta > Magnoliopsida > Asterales > Asteraceae > Helianthus > Helianthus annuus. Next base: position 79,562,418 of record NC_035436.2, on the reverse strand, counting down.
TTTGATGGTGGGTGTGTTTGATTGTATGAAAAATAAGGGGGGTATGGGTCCTTATATAGAGAGGTGTAGAATTGTTATTGTCCCTTATATATTCAAATTACCTGGTCACATTTTTTATCCAATGACTCAAAATCTCTTGAAGAGATTTTTCAAGATTTTGGACAGATTTGTAAGATTTATCAAAATCTTATAGATTTTGTTAGGTTTTAGTATGATCTTGTGGGATTTGTAGAGATCTTGAGAGGTTTAATATATTATGTGCGGGTTTAGGCATGTGGGTTTTGGGCTTGGGTCCAGGGCCCACAAGACCATCTCATGTGCAGGTGGCCCGTAATTTCTACGAGACCCGTTGTCAAAACCCGACGTCGTAAAAATGTCGAAATTTGTTGTTTTAAATTAAAAAGACGCAACGTAGTGTCGGTAGTCGCGTGTGACGTGCTTGATCCTCGTTTACGGTACAAATTCGCGAAAATTCCATAGAAGACGTCATTCATTGTTTAAATCCGTTTTTCGATCCGATTTCGGATACGGTAGTTGAAATTTAATTACGAACTAAATTAATCGTAAAAATTTAATATTTTTCGGCGTTGTCAGAATTTTGTACGGTTTCAATCCGTTGCCGTTTAACGTTTCACAGGTCTCTCTGTAAACCATCGTTCGCGCTTTGTTAAGACGGATAGGCGTTCCCAGGCACTCCAAAGGCCTAATTACATTAATTTGCTTTGTAAACACTAATTATTATTGCGTTAATCCTATGTTAATCACGTAATTAAGATCCGTAAATGACCGGTTGTCACATTCTCCCCCTGTTACAGAAATTTCGTCCTCGAAATTTAGATTATGTTATCTCTTCAGAATTGTGTTTCAAAAGTTGACGTCAAGGGAAAACAAGATGTATAAATACAGTCACTAGTGTGACTAAGTTAACAGGATCCAACAATGAACAGGATCTTCGACCAATCGAATTCCATGTGAACGATTATAACATGTAAACGAGTTCTAGAAGCAAAAGCATCCACTGGATGAACTTAGAATCAACCATCTCAAATATAATAGTTTGCATGAAACGCTCGATCGTGATCAGCACAAGCTGCAAGTTATACCGACGCCTCAAGGTGTCGTAATGAAATAATTCAATAATACCGGTGATCAAACAAGTATCACCTGTGTTTTGCATGAAACGATCGATCATGATTAGCCCAAGCTACAAGTTTGTACCAACACCACAAGGTGTCGTAATGATTTAAACAATCCAATAATAGCGGTGATCAAACAAATTCACCGTGTTTGAAGTCAAATGAATGCGCAGTAAAGGGAATCTGAAAGTTCGTTTCAAATGACATCATAGAATTTTCAATTGAAAATGAAACACCAAGGAAATAATATTCTCGATCGAAGGTGCAGAAGCAATGAATATTGTAAGATAGTCGATCGATGTTGAAAGGACCGTTAGAAGGTACACCGGAATATGAAACGAATTTTGTGTACCCTTGTCTTATCACACGATTGTGTTAAGACTGTTTTAATTATGATAAATCAAAGCGGATTTAAAGCAATCAATAAGTAATATTTAAATCCGTGCATGAGATGCCGAAACGAGTTTAGCGCAAGCTTCAAATAAGTGAAAGATACCACCCCAAGGTGTCGAAATCAACAAACAATTTAGTGGAGTCGAATGTCATACAAGTTTACTTCGACTCGAAACAAATAAAACATTTGTTAAAACAAATTTTTGAATATGATGCCCTCAACACATCATATGACGCTCTGAAGTGAATATGTGTAATGGACAAGTTCAAACAATTGATCTTGGTTTTAGCGCAATTCGACAATAAACATATGTATCAACAAGAAAACTTTCGGCATGGTCACAACGAAAAACCATGTATGTAACTTGTAAAGAAATGATCGTGATACAATGACCATTAAGAGGAGTAGAGATACTAAAATCTACTCAGTAAATGTAAAAGTCGAAATTTCAATAAAAGAAATTTTGAGGACTTTACCCGGGGTTGCGTGTGACGACCAATTGTTAGGTGACATTACCGTCGTTAACCGAAATAGGGGGGATGTGGAGACATACGTCTTTTCCTTGGAGTGATTCGTGTCGTTGCAGGATCGCGTGACAAGTTATCGTTTCCTGGCCGTTAGTTCTCCTGCTGACAGGAATCTAGCGTCGTCGTTGAATTGCGCCATCGCGCCTTTTCAAAGGCCTCGCCTCGGTAGTCGTATGTGACGTACTTCAACCTCTGTTGATGTAAGCTTAAGTTCCACGTATACCTGTGCACTAGCGTCGTGTGCCATGTAGAAGGTGATGTACCCCGACATCCGTGGACGTAAAAATTGAGTTCCATGTATTCCCGTGCGTTAGCGTTTTGTTATGCGTAGGCTGCCTGCTCGGGGAGTTAAAATATCATAGACAATGTGGATAATAGTGTGTACCCGAGTTAATATTCGCGATTCCTACGTGATGTCCATGCACAAATAATCGATCATATAATCAAATACGCTTGTTAGTCACCAATAAGCAATCAAATAATTCCCCTAGTCCCACTAGTCTATCCTCCCAGCCTCTCAGACTGAACTTCCTAGTCCCACTGGACTATCCTTCCAGCCTCTCAGACTGAATCTCCTAGTCCCACTAGACTATCCTTCCAGCCTCTCAGACTGAATCTCCTAGTCCCACTAGACTATCCTTTCAGCCTCTCAGACTGAATCTCCTAGTCCCACTAGACTGCCCTTCCAGTCCTCCCAGACTGAATCTCCTAGTCCCACTAGACTATCCTTCCAGCCTCTCAGACTGAATCTCCTAGTCCCACTAGACTGCCCTTCCAGTCCTCCCAGACTGAATCTCCTAGTCCCACTAGACTATCCTTCCAGCCTCTCAGACTGAATCTCCTAGTCCCACTAGACTGCCCTTCCAGTCCTCCCAGACTGAATCTCCTAGTCCCACTAGACTATCCTTCCAGCCTCTCAGACTGAATCTCCTAGTCCCACTAGACTATCCTCCCAGCCTCTCAGACTGTTGTGTACTGTATGTAATTATTTTATGCACCGTGTATGAAACACCGTAACAGTGTATGTTTGAAAACAATATTTTGACTGCTTGTTTTTCGGCAACGGTTGGAGACCATATTCGAGTACTAGGCGTTCTGTATGTATTCAACGTCTCAATGATCTAAGTCCTCAGGGGGAAAGGTGAGGTTAGAGCCTAGGTATCACAACAGAAACCTAATTCGCTGTAACCTATAGCTCTGATACCAATCTGTCACACCCCGAAATTATCAGAGCATTGGCGTGACTGGACTGGTATCTTCATTGCACAGCGGAAGCAAATAAGCTAAGTCTTTCTAGAAATTGAACGCCCACTAAGTACTCGACTCTTCATGGTCCTCCTATTCCAACCGTGCTTTGTCTTAGAAATGCAACCTGAGAAAGAACATGCGAAAAAGTCAACATAAAGTTGAGCGAGTTCATAGTTTGTTTGTAAAAGATCTGAAATAAATCCTTTGAGTTGTGAAAGGTTTGAAATAAATCTTTGGTAACCGGTTTTTGAAATAGTAATGAGAAAATGAATTTAAAAATCATTTTCTTGCCAAGTTATATGGAAACGTTGTGTTTGTAACACGTTATGTTCATAAAACCATGTATTTGTAATGTTCGCATAACCGTCAATGCCCACCCTGACCTTGACTCTATACCCCCATAATTCTTTGGATTTGTATAAAACATGGTAGTTAATTTGTATGAACTAAAAGTTTCCGTAAGTATAAAATCCCTGGTATGTAGCAGTGTAAGAGGACTTGTGATCACCAATGGTTTGCAAGGCCACTGACATATGTGAAGTGCAAATAGGGAGACTCAAACCTAGCAGATTTCGCCACGGCAAAGTATGTGGACAAAGTCACCCCACGGTCCGTTTCTAGTTTGGCCGGGGGCTGGGCTCGCTACACCCAGATAGATCTACCGCTCCTGTCCCTCGGTCCCTCCATGAGGACTAATGGCCCCATGTTGTTCCTATCCACTCACATGATCGTATAACACCTCCTTACGTTAACCATACCATGTAAAAATTTTTCGTAATTACTGTAACATATATTCCACCTCAGCCACCCTGGCTGAGCCTCCCCAGCCACCCTGACTGAGCTTTCCCAGCCACCCTGACTGAGCTTTCCCAGCCACCCTGACTGAACTTTCCCAGCCACCCTGACTGAACCTTCCCAGCCACCCTGACTGACTCCTTAGTTATGAAAAATCATTCATATTTCGAAAATAAGCATTTGTTTTGTAAAAACCGGTATGTTTAGTATAAACCTTTCGTAAATCATTTGAGTTCCTCGAAATCCATTCGTGATATGATTTAGAAATACGAGTTTTGCGTTTGTTCAAAACTTTGTATGTTTCTGAAAATTGTGTATGTCTTTCCACCCCGAAAACATTTACAAAAAGAATGTAAAACAGTAGTAAAAAGTGGGTGTTATGAACTCGCCTGAATATTCCTGTGCAAAGCTAGCTAATTACGACTTCGCGATGTCGTTTCCAAGACGAGACTTGCTAGCGTGCGTTCTACAATATTCCTAACATGAAATATCTAATAAGTTTCTAAGCAAAAACGGTAACTACGTGTTACCGAGCTCTACCGAATCGTTAATCGAACGATTCAACGGTATGTTGTTAACTTAATGGAAAAGATTAAGTTATACGTGTTAAGTCCCGTTTAATGCTAGCAGCAATTTAATAAGTCTTGAAAAAGACTTAGTTTCCGAGAGACTTAAAATAAATAAATAAATATTTATATAAAAATATAAATATATCGTTATCATTGCGCTAGACGTCTCGAGTAGTCGTACGTGTATAAAAAGAATATTTCTATGAAAATATCATATAACAACTCATATTATCCGATGCGTCTCGTATGATAAGTATTGAAATAGGTTTATATGCCGTTTAGGCGTATAAAATAAATATGAAAAGTTATATTTATTTTATAAAAGAAACGTCGAGTTGTTGGACGTTTAAAAATAAATATATACTATATTTTTGGTTATAAACGAGTACAAGTCGTTTGATAAATATAAAACTATATTTATTTTAATAAAAGAATTCGTATTGTTCGATACTTGAAATAAATATATAAACTATATTTATTTCTATAAAAACGAATTCGTGTCGTTGAACATTTCGAATAAATATATAAACTATTTATTTTCGCTGAAAGGAGGTCGGGTTATTCCATGTTTGAAACAATTATATATAATTTATTTTACAAAAAGGATTCGTGTAGTTGTATATAAATATGGAAATATAGGAACCATATTTATAAAGTAATCCGTGTTTCGAAAATCGTAAGGTGTCGTCGAAAGCGAAACACATTTGTATATGTATTCAGTTGATAGTTTCGTTCGTTTTATTTTACGGGTTTTCTTGAAAAAAAACGGGCAGAGTTTCCTCTGTTTTTGGACGCCCCGACAACACAATTGTCGTTATTTTATAAAAATTCAATCAACCATGTAATAGTATAACCAATCTATATAAGATTTTTGTTGAGTATATCAAATGTAAACAAATCTCAAATTAAGTCGGTTCGAGCTCGTTAGTCACGAAATAAATAAAGTCTGTATAACAACGTAAATAAATAAAACGCGTCGCTAATTCTTTACCAGTCTTCGTGTCGAAAGCCGAGCTGACCGAGTCAACTCGCTGAGTTGACTTGCTGAGTTGACTCGGTTGACCGAGTTGACTTGGTTTGACCGAGTCAACCAAACCGAGCTGAGTTGAGTCGCACTGAACCGCACCCGAAACTGTATAGTGACCCGAACACAAAACTGAGTCGTGACACGAACCAAAGTCATTGTCTGTTGTTAACCGGGTTTAACCCGAAACTGAATAAGAACCCAAACTGAACCCAAATCGAGCCAACCATCGGACCAACACCGCTGCCATAGTCGCCGGCTACCCCGACACCGGCCGGCTCCGACACCCACCACCGCCACCTGAAACGACAGTAACTGACCGGGGACCTTCGATTTAGAGAAGAACAGAATCAAAAAGGAAGAAGGAGGAGCGTCTTACCGGAAAACTCGTCGGACAACGCCTTGGACCGCAGACTTCTCACACCGTCCACCGGGTAACTGGACAGACCGGCGGTCCGAACCTCCGACCGCCGGTTTTTCCCTCTCTCTTTCTCTCCGGCTCCTCTCTCTCTCCTCCCGAGTCTCTCTCTCTCCTCCGAATCTCTCTCTCTGCTCGGCTCTCTCTCTCTTCGTCGCTCACCACCACCGGACGTGGTGGGGGTCCGCCGGTGACCTCCGGTTGTCGGGAATCATGAAGATCAAGGGGGGGGGGGTCAGCTGCTTGTTTGTGTGTCTGTGTTGTTGTTTTGAGAAAATGAGGATTTGAGAGATGATCATGATTTTGACTTATGTGTGTAATTGAGAGCATGAACTCTCTGTGTTTCTTTGTATGGTTCGAGAGAGATGAGAGGCAACATTTTGAGAGGATAATGTTTTATTTATTTATTTATTTATTTATTTTTTTTTTGTGGTTACTGCTTAGGAATCGAGAGAGAGAGAGAGGCATCTATTTGATGGTGGGTGTGTTTGATTGTATGAAAAATAAGGGGGGTATGGGTCCTTATATAGAGAGGTGTAGAATTGTTATTGTCCCTTATATATTCAAATTACCTGGTCACATTTTTTATCCAATGACTCAAAATCTCTTGAAGAGATTTTTCAAGATTTTGGACAGATTTGTAAGATTTATCAAAATCTTATAGATTTTGTTAGGTTTTAGTATGATCTTGTGGGATTTGTAGAGATCTTGAGAGGTTTAATATATTATGTGCGGGTTTAGGCATGTGGGTTTTGGGCTTGGGTCCAGGGCCCACAAGACCATCTCATGTGCAGGTGGCCCGTAATTTCTACGAGACCCGTTGTCAAAACCCGACGTCGTAAAAATGTCGAAATTTGTTGTTTTAAATTAAAAAGACGCAACGTAGTGTCGGTAGTCGCGTGTGACGTGCTTGATCCTCGTTTACGGTACAAATTCGCGAAAATTCCATAGAAGACGTCATTCATTGTTTAAATCCGTTTTTCGATCCGATTTCGGATACGGTAGTTGAAATTTAATTACGAACTAAATTAATCGTAAAAATTTAATATTTTTCGGCGTTGTCAGAATTTTGTACGGTTTCAATCCGTTGCCGTTTAACGTTTCACAGGTCTCTCTGTAAACCATCGTTCGCGCTTTGTTAAGACGGATAGGCGTTCCCAGGCACTCCAAAGGCCTAATTACATTAATTTGCTTTGTAAACACTAATTATTATTGCGTTAATCCTATGTTAATCACGTAATTAAGATCCGTAAATGACCGGTTGTCACACATAAACACGTCGACATTGACATACACATTTGGTGGTTTACATTTGAACATAAACATTTGACATGGTTTACAATAACACTTGACATTTGGTTTACACATGAACAATTTACATGGTGGATTGGTTTGGGTAAATGATTTAAGTAACGTGGCATATGTAATATGATACAAACATGGTGGATACGCCGCTGGTACTTCCTATATATAAATGTTTGTATAATGTTACATATCGTGGCGTTATCTAAGTCATTTCTGTTTAGACACATTACATTTTACATAAATAACATATTCTTCACAAGACATTATTTTCACAAACAACTTATCTTATTCAACTCATTTTACTTGGTTATTCGTTTAACCTTGCACTTATCTAAACATATCGTTTGATGTTATCGTTTTTCAAATGGCTTACAAAGCAAAACAAATTACAAGGTTCATGACTGACTGTTATTAAACATTTCTTTAAGCTCAAGTCATGAATCCCATTTTCACAAAAACTATGTATCTCACAGGCATTTTTATGCTGACGTACCTACTTTCACATGTGTTTTCAGGAGCTATTCCATAGGACGATGATCATGATTCTAGGGCGGACCTGTGCCTTAGAGCCTAAAAATGAAGTTTGAACTAGCTTAATTATGTTTTGATTTCCGTACTCTCTTTCCAAGACAATGTAACACCTTTGTTTATAAATAAAATACAACTTGTATGCCATGGTTATGAAACAATTTAATTCTGTTCACAACACTCCCCGGCGTTTCCGCCGCGGTTGCATGTTATACGCGGCCGGGGTGTGACAGAAGAGTTGGTATCAGAGCCAATGGTTATAGGGAATTAGGTTATTAGTAATACTTTGACCTAGACTATAACTTTCTAGGACCCTAACACAAGTTATCTTGTGTTTAGAGTTTAAAACATGCACATCACCTATCCTTAGGTGATAACCACAACGGGAACTTCGGTTCCGAATCCGCTTTGAAAATTAATCATCTGTTCTAGGATGATTGATTACTAGGTTTTGAACCCTCTGTTATAAGGTTTTGAACCCCTTTGGATTTTCAAAAAAAAATCCCGTCAAAGTGTTGGGTTAATAGTGTGAACACGTGCGAACTGGAAGGGTGAATGCCTGTACCCTGAGTTTTCTGTGTAAGGCTAGAGTGTTCGTACAAATCCACATAATCGGACCAGTCACTCTTACCTGGGAACTCTTGGGGTGAGTGTTCACTTATAGGCGAGCATGTCTTCGCGATACACTAATTCTGACCCATTTACTTTGACTAGACATTTCATGTCGCTTATTTGCTTTGCGATGCATAACCGTCATCTTTGCTTTTGATTGATTTTGCTTCATCTCATCCTCTTCATCCAATCATCTCACTCGTTTCATTTCATGTTTTTCTCTTCTAGAATGCCTCCTCGACGCGACAACCAGATAGCTACTGCCGAGCTGGCGGAGATTATTGCGCAGCAGATGGCTGCTCAATTTCCGAATCTCTTTGCTCAATGGAACCAGGCCAACAACAACAACAACAATGGTACATGCAAATACAAGGATTTTAACTCGGCTAAGCCACTCAAGTTCAGTGGTTCTGAAGGAGCAACTGGGCTTCTTCAGTGGTTCGAGAGCATCGAGAACACTTTCCGTCACGTGCAGTGTCCGGATAATCGCAAGGTCGAGTTTTCTTCAAGCGTGTTTCAGAAGAGGGCTCTTACATGGTGGAATGGGGTTATGAGAGATCAAGGTGCAGAAGTTGCTCTAGCTCAGACATGGGCTGAACTGAGAGCTCTTATGATGAGGGAGTTTTGTCCTCGTCATGAACAGCGAGCGTTGGAGAAAGAATTTGATGTTTTGAAGCAAGATAGTGGCGAGCACAGGGCTTATACAGATAGGTTTGAGGAGTTGAGTCTTCTTTGCCCGACTATGGTTACCCCACTCGATAAGGCCATCGAAAGGTACATCGACGGCCTACCTGACTCAGTACAAGACATCCTTACTGGTAGCAACCCTACCACACTCCGTCAGGCAATCGAGTTATCAGCGACACTGACTGAGTCGCAGATTCGAAAGAATAAGCTACACAGGAAGGGTGACAAGGGCAAGAAGCAGTCAGCTGACAAGGAAGATGGTAAGAAAGGTCAGAACAAAAAGGGAAAGGATTCTGGTTCCTCAAGGGGGTCAAGGAAGCATAAGGCTTCCCAAAATTTTGCTGTGACTGCCCAAGCTAACCAGGCAGCTCCCAACCAAGCCGCACAGCCTCCAGCCAAGAAACCCTATTCAGGAAGTGCACCTTTGTGCAATCGATGCAACAGTCACCACCAGCCACAATATCAGTGCCGTTTCTGTACTAACTGTGGGAAGTCGGGTCATCTTGCCGATGTTTGTCGGTTTGCTCAGAATCACGCAGTCCAGAACCCTGCTCAACAGGTTGCTCAGCAACAGGGTCAGGCTGCACGACCAAACTACCCACCAGGTGCATGTTATAATTGTGGGGATCTGACCCACTACAGAAATCGGTGTCCAAGATTAGTCAACCAGAACCAGAATGCAAACCAGAATCCGGCACCGGCTCGAAGTCGAGTCTTTAACATGAATGCACAAGAAGCACAAGCAGACAACGAGGTGGTGAACGGTACATTCTTTATTAATAATCAGCCAGCATCTGTTCTTTTTGATTCGGGTGCCGACAAGAGTTTTGTGTCATTATCTTTTGAGACAATGCTTCGCGTGTCTAGAATGAAACTAGGTAAACCTTTGACAGTAGAGGTTGCCAGTGGAGAACCCATTGTTCTTAATTCTGTTCTACGCAACTGCCAGTTGAACCTTAACGACCATATTTTTCCTATTGACCTCACGCCAATGCAACTTGGAAGCTTCGACGTTATAGTGGGAATGGATTGGTTATCCAAGCATCGCGCAGAGATAGTTTGTTCTGAGAAGATTGTTCGTGTACCGCTGTCGACAGGCGAGATCCTACAGGTTCGTGGTGAGAAGCCTGCCGGTGGTCTCAAACTTATGTCTTGTTTTAAAGCACGGAAATATCTGCGAAAGCACTATGTGGCTTTCCTAGCACATGTTACAGCAGATAAAGGCAAGGGTAAGACTATTTCAGATATTCCTGTCGTTCGGGATTATTCCGAAGTATTCCCTGAAGACTTACCTGGTCTACCTCCAGCACGCCAAGTCGAGTTTCGTATTGATCTCGTACCTGGTGCAAATCCCATTGCAAGAGCTCCATACCGTCTTGCACCATCAGAGATGCAGGAATTATCTAAACAGCTTCAGGAGCTCTCTGACAAAGGTTTTATCCATCCTAGCTTTTCACCTTGGGGTGCTCCCGTTCTTTTTGTAAAGAAGAAGGATGGATCTTTTAGGATGTGTATCGATTATCGCGAGCTTAACAAGCTTACCATCAAGAATCGATATCCCCTACCTCGCATTGATGATCTCTTTGATCAATTGCAAGGTGCTTCATACTTTTCAAAGATTGATCTACGATCTGGATATCATCAGCTCCGTGTGCATGAAGAAGATATTCCAAGGACAGCGTTCCGTACTCGTTATGGACATTACGAGTTCACAGTCATGCCATTCGGTTTGACTAATGCTCCTGCTGTTTTCATGGACTTAATGAATAGGGTCTGCAAGCCTTATTTAGATAAGTTCATCATTGTTTTCATTGACGACATTTTGATATATTCTAAGACGCGAGCTGATCATGAGCAACATCTCCGTCTTACTTTGGAACTCCTAAAGAAAGAACAACTTTTCGCCAAATTCTCCAAGTGTGAATTCTGGCTTAAAGAAGTTCAATTCTTAGGGCATATTGTCAACGAACAAGGTATTCATGTAGATCCCTCCAAGATCAGCGCGATTAAGGATTGGGATACACCTACTACCCCTACTGAAGTTCGTTCTTTTCTTGGTCTAGCGGGTTATTACCGCCGCTTCATTGAGAACTTCTCAAAGATTGCAGTTCCTCTAACTGCTCTAACTCAGAAGAACAAGCCATTTGATTGGGGAGTCAAACAAGAGGAAGCATTTCTGACTTTGAAACAAAAGCTTTGCGACGTGCCTGTCCTAACATTGCCTGAGGGCAATGATGATTTCGTCGTTTATTGCGACGCATCTAAATTAGGCCTTGGCTGCGTCCTGATGCAAAGAAACAAAGTCATAGCATACGCATCAAGGCAGTTGAAGATACATGAGAAAAACTACACCACTCATGATCTTGAGTTGGGTGCAGTTGTCTTCGCTCTTAAGATTTGGAGACACTACTTGTACGGTACAAAATGTGTGGTTTTCACTGACCACAAGAGTCTTCAACACATCTTCAACCAGAAAGAACTCAACATGAGGCAAAGTCGTTGGGTTGAACTTCTAAATGACTACGACTGCGAGATTCGCTACCATCCTGGTAAGGCGAATGTCGTAGCCGATGCATTGAGTCGCAAGGAACGTACTAAGCTTCATTGTGTTCGTGTCCAATCTGTTATTCAAACCGATATCCAAGCCCGTATTTCTCAGGCTCAACAAGCTTGTGTTTCACAAGGCTTGATGGATAAGGAATTTCCTTATCACATAACACCTGCTCTTGAATTAAAAGACAATGGATCGTACTATTTCATGGACCGTTTGTGGGTCCCAAGCCAAGATAATCTTCGTACCTTGCTTATGGATGAAGCCCATAAGTCTCGTTATTCTATTCATCCTGGCTCAGATAAGATGTATAAGGATCTTCGTACTCAGTATTGGTGGCCTGGTATGAAGAAAGACATTGCCTTATACGTATCCAAATGCCTTACTTGCCTTAAGGTTAAGGCTGAACATCAGCGTCCTTCCGGATTATTGGAGCAACCAGAGATCCCAGTTTGGAAATGGGAAAACATTACTATGGATCTCATTACCAAACTCCCGCGCACAAAGAAAGGTCACGATGCCATCTGGGTAATCGTTGATCGTCTTACCAAATCAGTGCATTTCTTGCCAATCCGTGAGGATTTTTCGGCTGACAAACTTGCTCAAATCTACGTGGATGAAATTGTAGCTAGACATGGTGTTCCTTTGAGCATCATTTCTGACAGAGATGCTCGTTTCACTTCTCACTTTTGGAGAACCATGCAATCTGCTATGGGGTCTCAACTTAATCTGAGCACAGCTTATCATCCGCAAACGGATGGTCAATCTGAAAGAACAATCCAGACACTGGAGGATATGCTGAGAGCGTGTGTGATCGATTTTGGTGGTAGTTGGGATTCACATCTTCCATTGATTGAATTCTCCTACAACAACAGTTATCACTCCAGCATCAACATGGCTCCTTTCGAGGCTCTCTATGGTCGAAAATGTCGTTCACCAGTCTGCTGGAATGAGATTGGCGAGGCTCAGCTTACTGGACCTGCCCTCATTTTAGAGACAACAGATAAGGTAAAGAAAGTTCGTGATAACCTTCAGATAGCTAGAAGCCGTCAGAAGAACTACGCGGACTTAAAACGCAAGCCCTTGGATTTTCAAGTCGGTGATCGTGTATTACTTAAGGTCTCACCTTGGAAAGGTGTGATCAGATTCGGAAAGAAAGGAAAACTTGCACCTAGATATGTTGGACCATTCAAGATCGTCGAAAGAATCGGTAAGGTAGCCTACAGACTTGAGTTACCTCCTGAACTTGGAAATGTTCATCCAACCTTTCACGTGTCCAATCTCAAGAGGTGTTTAGCTGATGAAAACCTCCACATACCGCTTGACGAAATTCGTGTTGATAAAACACTGAAGTTTGTTGAGAAACCGGTAGAAATCATGGAACGTGAAGTCAAGTGGCTTAAACGCAAGCGCATTCCTTTGGTCAAGGTTCGTTGGGAATCTAAGCGTGGACCCGAGTTTACTTGGGAACGTGAAGATCAAATGAAGACAAAATATCCGCATCTTTTTCAATCAGTTTCCTCTAAATAAATTTCGGGACGAAATTTCCACAAGTAGGGGAGACTGTAACATTTGTGCTTGTAATCATTATGAACAGTTCAATTATCAATAAAACAATGTTATTTTATCCCAAAGATTGTTTGATTGTGTTTTACATTTTTCATGTTTTGACTTTCGTTCAAATTCAAACTCTACATCGCTTTCTGGAGCATTATATGCAAACTGGTGCGTAAAAGTACTCAGTTTAATGCGACAAATACTCCGGAACATCAACATATACTCAATATACCTTAAATAACCTTTACATAACTTAGAAATAAGTTTTAAAGGCTTTGGTATGGCAAAAACAAGATAATTCGCTTACAGGGACTAAACTTGACAAACTGTAAAAGTATGCCAATTTGAACTGTAACGAACATTCCGGAACATGTCCATAAGTTAAACATACCATAAATATCCTTTACAAAGCTTAGAAATAGGCTTTGAGGGGTTTGGTATGCTAAAATAAACTTTTGGGTCATTCAGGGACTAAAAGTGTCAAAAAGTGCACAAGTTTGCACTTTTGCGCATAACTTACGTTCTGAATACATCCGGACATCCAAAAATTTATGTAAGCATCCTTATATTATGCCTTAGTGTTTGGCATGAGAAAAATCCATTCGTCGCGTCATTTGGATCGTCTTTCGCGTTTATGCACATTCCGTCGTAATTAAGCGAACATCGCGATCATACGGCCAAACGATCCAACATCCGGAACATTTTTGGGCATGTTTCATGTCCACAATGTTTAGGCATCATTTTAGGGCCTTAAAGATGGCTTTACAGGTCTTAAAAGGGCTGGAAATAGCTTAAAAACGCAACAGGGGCCAAATATGTAAATTCTGCAAGTGGTGCAGATCAGACGGGGCCAGGCGACCCGCGTAAGATCTGCACACACTTTCACGCGGGCCGCGTGAGGATGTCTGACAGAAAGATTTTGCATTTAATGCAAAATCTGGGCTTTCGTTCGATCAAGGGGCGATGCCTTGTCACCCAATGAAGGGCCAAGAGCCAAGTTCAGTGAATTTAACCATTGGACACATGTACGCACGAGATCAAGGCACGATATTCGATAAAACGATCCTAACGGCTCCACTTTTCCTATAAATACCCCCCCCTTTGTGTAAAAATCACAACAATCTGATCTTGAAGCTCTAAGTTGAAACCATTGTTTCATACTTGAGCTATTTGATCTAGATTAGCACTCGGGGACCCTCCGTAAGTCTTCTTTCGCTCTTTTATTCGCTTTTCGAGTCCGAAAGTCAACGTTTTGTTGACTTTCTGCATTGACCAGCTCATGGTCGATGCGAAGTTCATGGAACTTCATAACGTGAGCGTGATCACGATGGTCATGGTCCAAGGTGACCATACCTACTGATCACCACGTTATCTAGGTTCAGTGACGAGTCGTAGTTTCGGCCAAAATGTGCATTCTTGCATATTTTGTAACCAAACTACTCGTGGGCATCAAAGCCGTTTGTTTTGATGTCAAACCTGTTTTCTAAACTTAGTTAAGCATGTTCTAACATGCTTAGCTCGTCACGTTTAGTGTAGTGCTTATATAGGGTCGTAAGGTAAGCGATCTAAACCATCGCTTATACTTTCGAACCCGACCCATTTGGTCGATCTTTAGGATCCGACCAAACGTATTAGGTGACCATAGCTATAACCTTCCGAGGTTATACCTTGTGGTCGCAATGTTAGGTGTTCCATACGCGTTCTACGCGAATGACGCGTTAGGGTGGCATAAGCTACCTCAACGGGTCGTGATGGACCGTAAGCACTTAGGTTAAGTTTCATTTTAGTATGTAGGCTTTGTTAAACCATATTACACGAGTCTCCATACTCGTTTGGTTTTCGAACCCGCGTACTGTCCGATCCTTCCGATTTGGTCCGGTATATTAACATAAGCTACCTATTAGGTGCCGTTGATATTCCGTGATCTTTAGCATTATCTGGTTATTATACAAGGAACTCAAAGCAATCTCAGGTGAGTACATAGAACCCCATCTTTTACTGTTTTCCAAACTGTTTTGGGGTGAGACACATGTGCCTATCTGTTACTTTCATGCTTTCCATGTTTTCACATCGTATATCTGCTATGCTCATTAGTACATTATAGTACATGATTTTATTACAATTTATGCTACGTATGCCCATTGTGTGCGTACTTAGTACATTGATTTACATAACATTTTTGTTGCATATGTTTACTCAGCATATGGACACATTGATTTACATAAACATTTCTGTTGCATATGTTTACTCAGCATATGGACACATTGATTTACATGAACATTTCTGCTTCGTATGTTTACTTAGCATACTTAGTACAATTGTTTACGTCACATGCCTTCATTTTGTTATGACATTTGGTTTGTTTAACATGGGACAATACATTCATTAACATTGATCACGCCGTTCGTTAGTAGGTAGTGGTACCATAGGAATTGACAACTCCCATTCCTGAAGTCCTGGGTTTTATAGGACTGGAAGGAATGACCGAATTCGATATACATAACTTAGATAAACCTTTAATTTGTTTAAGGGTTTATCGCTGCAGTCTCAAGGCTTGGATGTATGCATAGTTTACAATACCGCATAAATGTTAATATCAATAGAGCATGCATTTTCCGCAGAACATAACGTTGATTTAAACCACGTTTTACTTCAACGACTTGTTTTGTGCATATGGTTTAAGTTGATACATTTCGCTTACCATACATGATACATTTTGGGATGCACATTACATGATTTACATTGAACATAAACACGTCGACATTGACATACACATTTGGTGGTTTACATTTGAACATAAACATTTGACATGGTTTACAATAACACTTGACATTTGGTTTACACATGAACAATTTACATGGTGGATTGGTTTGGGTAAATGATTTAAGTAACGTGGCATATGTAATATGATACAAACATGGTGGATACGCCGCTGGTACTTCCTATATATAAATGTTTGTATAATGTTACATATCGTGGCGTTATCTAAGTCATTTCAGTTTAGACACATTACATTTTACATAAATAACATATTCTTCACAAGACATTATTTTCACAAACAACTTATCTTATTCAACTCATTTTACTTGGTTATTCGTTTAACCTTGCACTTATCTAAACATATCGTTTGATGTTATCGTTTTTCAAATGGCTTACAAAGCAAAACAAATTACAAGGTTCATGACTGACTGTTATTAAACATTTCTTTAAGCTCAAGTCATGAATCCCATTTTCACAAAAACTATGTATCTCACAGGCATTTTTATGCTGACGTACCTACTTTCACATGTGTTTTCAGGAGCTATTCCATAGGACGATGATCATGATTCTAGGGCGGACCTGTGCCTTAGAGCCTAAAAATGAAGTTTGAACTAGCTTAATTATGTTTTGATTTCCGTACTCTCTTTCCAAGACAATGTAACACCTTTGTTTATAAATAAAATACAACTTGTATGCCATGGTTATGAAACAATTTAATTCTGTTCACAACACTCCCCGGCGTTTCCGCCGCGGTTGCATGTTATACGCGGCCGGGGTGTGACATCGTCCAGGACCTAGGATCCTCTTTAGGATACTCACCACCAGGATTCTGGACACTTACTACCTCCTTACCCTGAGGATCCGTCGCAGTATACAGGATATGTAATATTGGTATTTGGGTCCCTTCTGGTATCCTGACTGATGATCCCATATTTGCTAAGGCATCAGCTTCAGCATTGTCCTCTCTCGGTACCTGTTCAAGTGTAAAAACATCGAAACATCCTGCTAATTTTTTGACAATTTCAAGGTACTCGATTAACTTCTCACCTTTAACTGCATAGGATCCATTCAAATGATTAATAATTAACAAGGAGTCAACATATACTTGCAAATTCTTGATACTCATATTCTTAGCCAATTCTAATCCTGCAATTAAAGCTTCATATTCTGCTTCATTATTAGTGGCAGGAAACTCACATCTGATAGCCTGGGGTAATATGTCCCCCTATGGCGATTTTAGTAGTATACCTAAAACTACACCTCTTACATTAGATGCACCATCAGTATATAAAGTCCAGGATCCTAAGTTTTCTCCTAGCTGCTGTACTTCTAGGTCTACTTCATTTTGAATACCACTACTGAAATCAGTCACAAAGTCTGCTAGAGCCTGAGACTTAATAGCATTTTTAGGTTCATATACTAGATCAAAGGCACTTAATTTTACTGACCATTTAGCCATCCTACCTGACATTTCGGATTTCCTAAGCACATTTTTAACAGGATAATTAGTTTTAACATAAATCTTATGTGTTTCAAAATAATGTCTAAGTTTTGTCGATGCCATAACTAGGGCTAATATTAATTTTCTAGGTGAGAATACCTAGTTTCAGCATCTAATAAACTTTTACTAACATAATAAACAGGATACTGCTGACCATCATGATCCTTTACCAGGACAGCACTTACTGCATTCCCTGATACTGCAAGATATAGGGATAATGGTTCGCCATCCTCAGGCTTCATCAATAAGGGGGCGGTTGAAAGATACTGCTTCAAATCCTGCAATGCTGCTGTAGGACCGGTTTTGGCACCGTTCGATTGCGTAACGAACGTTTCACGTGCGGAATCCGTGAACGAACGTGACCGAACACACGATAACGTACTTCTAATGTGATTCCATTGCTAACTTTGACAAGATCGATACAAGAATCACGTATCTACAACTTTCTCTCTCTACTTTCTCTCTCTAGAAAGTCTTCTCCAAGTCTTCTCCAACTCTCTAAATCTCTAAAATCTCTAACTAAAATCATGACATACCTCCTATTTATATGGTCAAGGCAACTAAATGAAAGTTCACACTAATTACAAGTTTGCCACCTTGCCATTTCTAACTAAATATGACAATATGCACTTGATTTCTTCCGGCTTTTCACTATGACTCGGATTGACGAAGGCGATAGACAAAATATGCATCAACAATCTCCCCCTTGGATATTGCCGTTGTCAATCTCGTAGTGAAACTCGTAGTGAAACTCGTAACAACTTGTCTTTCTCTCTCTCTAAGACTCGAACAAAGATGTAGTCGATAGACAACTGCACTAACAAACTCCCCCTTGGATGTTGACGGAATCTTCAGTGAGAGTCTTCAATCATTCACAGCACCTCAATCTTGTTCGATCTTCTTCAGGAACTCTGCCTGGAATCATTTCTTTTTCAGAAACTTCCTCCTGGAATCATATGCCTGGATCTTTCTCTGGCTCTAACTTTCATCAGACTCCCCCTATCATCATGCTGGGATCTCTGTCTGGAAATCGTTATCACCATTGAAATCAACTCCTGGCTTTCTCTGTTTAAGCTCTTCTCTGGTTCTGATAAGTCTCCTGGCTATCCGTAGCAACAGGATCAGAAACCTGCAAATCTCAAACATACTATTACAAACTAATACAATTTGAAGTTCAACTTAATGAATCAGCAAATCATATAAGAAAAATTATGAAGATCAAATTGTAGGTTAACATTAAACTTAGTCATCAAGTTAATGAACCAATTTTGCATTTCAAATCTTCACAATTTCACACTCTCTCCCAAACCACAAGTTCAACATGTTTTACACTTGAAATGTCGAAAATCAGTTCTTCACACTCTGTTGTCGAAAATCTTTTTGAAGTTTTCAAATATCAAACAAAAATACAATATTTTTGGATTTTTGAATTTATTGAAATACAAAAATGAACACTATTTTTGAGAGATTGTGCAAGAGGATCATATCGGTTTTTGAGACATATCACCAACACCGTTGATCTTGATTAATCAACAAATGTTAAAAACAAATTTACTTCTGATTGTCAGTATTGTTGTCCACTTAAACCTCTACACAAATTTTCAATTGATTCAAGATACGTATTTAATGTTTTAGAACTTAGACTTATTTGAGTGTCCCACCTCTTGAATATACTCCCGTATCCAAATCTCAATATTCTGATTTACAGGTAAGTATAACTACAAATGATATCTGTATATAAATTAGGGGAAAAAATGCGAGAACTGAGGGATCTCAGGTCAGAACTTCCGTTCAGCAAAGAGATATCAGCTTCGACTTAGCAGTGGGTCCCCTTTAGAGGATCTTTTCAGCTACAACAACTGATCATCAATTTTATTGTCTAATCAGCTGAGGGCTTTATGCTATGTTTCAAGCATATGAAGAAAGTATTAGCCAGGGACTAGGTCAGAACTACCGTTCAGCAGAAGTCCCGGAATAATACCCCAGACATCATTTGAGTACAAGAACCTAGTATTTTAGAATAAGAAACCTTTCAAACGAGATTTCAGGGGTTACCTATATATCCAAGTAGTGTTCCCCACAAAATAAGTAAGTTTGATTTTATGTTTATATCTCGAATACAATTTACTAACTATGTGAAGCCTACTGACACATCATTAGTAAGACTTGTTTAAAAACAATTTTGTCTTTACAAATCTCTAGCATGCTGTGATAGTCCACCAATGTACTATCATCTCCTCTTTTTGCAACAAAACTCATTTTCATTTTTCAATTTTTTAAATTTTTCAAAATTTTAATACTCCCCCTAAAATCAAAATATGTTTCAATTTTGATTTTCCGAGGAAAAAATTGAAAACAAACTATACAAGAAACTTGACAACACAATGTGAATTACCTCAATTCACCATTCTCGTGCAAAAACAATCAGAACTCCCCTCACAACAAACTATTTTCCCATAATGATTTCAAAACACTTAAGTTTGTTTCAATCAAAATGGTTTTTCCGGAAAAATTAGTTTGTGTTCCAACCATTTGTAGATTTGGGGTTATCTCATCATCTTGTTTTCTTCAAACCTTTTAAAGATTTATCATTTCCAGTGTTAACATAAAACATTTGTAGAAAATCAAGTACAACTTAATGTCCTTGATTTACCACATTTGAGACGAAAAATCACCAAAGTGAAATTTCTCAAGAAATATGCCGATTCCTGATCCACGATACCATCTTGGGATCTCCGGCAAGTCAGGTTTTTCATTTAAACAGATTCACCCAAGCCTGACGGTCCTTAGGTGATTTCGAATTCTTGTTCAACAATGGTGGAAAATTTGCATCATCCATTGCTAAACCTGAATTCTCCTTTTTTACCTCAACCAATGGCTCCTCTGGTTTTAACGAACCAGAATCATTGCCTGCAGGTGGCTTGTCTGACTTTGACCTGTCAGATTCATCGCCGACCTTTTTCTTCTTTTTCTTTTCCTCTTTCGTCCTCAGATTTGTATCTGATGAATCTGTCTTGCTAGACTTTGCAATTGAAGGAGTTGATTCATCAGAACTTTTATTCTTTCTGTCCGGTGAACCCGAGGACAATATCTTCTCGAGATATTCTCTTGCTTTCTTTCTTTTCTTCCTCAGTCTGTCTTTCTGCCCCTGTGAAAGCTTGACTTTCTTTTCTTGAATTTTCTTTTCTTGAACTTTAGGTTTTAGAACCTTCTGTTCCTGGGGCTTGACTTTGACTGGAATCTTTGCCAATTTCTGAGAATTAACCCTCAATCTGTCATTCGATTTCCTTGGGCATTCTCTGGCAATGTGACCTTTGATGTTGCAATTAAAGCACCGTCTGGTCTCATAACTCCAATTCCGGCAGTTAACAGCAATGTGTCCTTGATAACCGCATCGGTAACACACTCTGTTATCGTACCGTATACCACTTTCACACCAAATGCTCAGATCATAGCATTGTCTGGCTTGGTGACATTCTTTCCTCAAGTGTGCTGGATTTGGCTTTGAAGCACTGTGGTCCGACCTGCACCACTTATTACCAACAATTTTTGAATTTTCATTTTTTACTTTTTGTAATTTTTTCTTTTGATTGGATGATCGATCTGATGAACTTTTATTATCTTTTTGTTTCTGTTCCACTTTCTTCTTCAAAGGTTTCTGTTTAGAACATTCACCTTTTTCAGTCGATTGTAGAACAGTTTTCTGAAATTTTTCTTTTAAATTTAAAAACAATTTTTGTTTTTCTTTTTTAACATTTTCATCATCAGGTGTCTCATCACAATCTTCAACTTTGACAGTGTCAAAGTTTGTGACATTGTCACTTATTGGAACAGAATTGATCGGTTTTGGACAAGGAAACTTCAAATTGTCTGATGAAGTCACAAAACCTATCAATTTCTTCTCAAGTTCATCAATTTTGTTTCTGGAATTCTCAGCTTCTTTTTCAAACTGAGATATTCTTTCAAGATGAGACTTGATTGAATTTTCATTTTCATTCTTCAAATTTTCAAGAACAGATTTTTCATTCATCAAAACTTTTATCTGTTCCTGAAATTTTGATTCATTTGCTTTCAGATTTTTGTTTTCAAGCTTAATCCAGAAATCTTCATCTTCTGACGATTTCTGTTTGCTTTCAAACTCTTTTTCCAGCTCTTTGATTTTCTTTCGAGCACATTCACCTTCTTTTTCAAGTTTAATGATTTTCTGAAGATGGGAATTTATCATTTTCTGCTTCTCAATATTGTTTTGGCTAAAAACATTTCTCCCATCTTCAAGAATTTTCAGTTGATTTTGAAATTCTTTTTCACCTTTCGCTTTTTCAATTTCAAAATTCTTAATTTTCTCTTCAAAAACCTTTTCCTTTTCTTTCAATTTCTTGTTTTCAAATGTCAAACTGTTCAATTTACTAAACAGTTTGTCATTTTCAGCTTTCAGGTTTTTGCAATTTTCCTGAACCATAAGAATCTGTTTATCATCAGCTTGCTTCATATCTCTCAATTTCTTGATCTCCAATGCCAAACTTTCCGCATCTTTGACAAGTTTGTCATTATCGGTCTTCAAGTTGTCACATTTTGAACATGCTGATGCTGAGTTTGAAGATCCAAACTCTACAGATTCTTCAATCTTTGAAGCATCCTTTGTTTCCATCCTGTCGATCCCTGCACAAAAGAGTTTAACAACATCAAAAGGATTCAGATTATCATCAATATAACATTTCCTTTTGATATCATATTTCAGAGAACTCTTTGTTGCAAGAAAACCACAAACTCTTCGATCAACTTCAATGAGTTCATCCAGCTCCAATCTATGTAAATTCTTTTCCATCTCAGACAAAAATTCCCTCTTTTTCTTTTCTTCCTTATACCACTCTGATCTAATTTCATTAAAGAACTGATGTGGAGAAAGCTTGGGAAAGTAATCTTTCTGTTTTAGCTCAACCATAAACTCATCCCATTTAGCAGGTAATGCAGTTGTTAATTTTGAAAGATATTCCTCATTTGACAACTTAATACCTCTATTCCACATATTATCCGTTAAGATTTTAAACCGATTTTCTATCTCTTTCAACGTTTCCTCCTTTTGGCATATGAATAGTTCAAAACTTTTAGTCCAAGTGTCTGTACTCACATTTCTATAACCGGTATCCATCGTTCTCATATACCAATTGTTAAAATCCTCTAGCATAATGTTTTCTTGTTCATCAAATACCATTGCCATTTTTCGCAAAAACAAACCCGACACGTGTTTACCTTCAAATGGTGGCACCTCCTGTCCACTACACTAATCAATAATTGGGCCTTGGGTTATAAATGGGTGGTGATACAGGCCGACAAATGATATTCAACGATGGAACAAATGATAGTGGGGCGGTGATAGTTTACAAAGGCCGAAATTTGATGTTTAATGTTTTATGGGGTGGTGAACATGGGCTTCACTATTGGGCCACAACTTTGAATGGGGGCGGCAGGTGGAAAATTAATAGAAGGGGATTGGGCCGCTTATAAGGTAGACAGTGCCATGGATTGGTTTGAGACACATGGGCTAATGGGGCGGCAAGAAAACAAAATCCAATTGGTTTATGGGGGCGGTGGGTAACAACCAATGATTGGGCTTCTATAAGGTAGTGGGGCGGTTGAAAGAATTGTTGATTGGGTCACGAAAAGGTAGTGGGCGGTAGACTTTGGATTGGCCGACAAGTGTGAGTGGGCTTTGAGTGGAGCGGTGACACAATACACAACCGACAAACAACCTGTAAGATCAGTCAGTCACGTGAAGAAGATGATTCATAAGCGATCCATACTGACACAATGAGCGATTCAAGACTTTGACGTATGAGCGGTTCCAACGAAGGTCAGAAAAGCGATTCACACATGTAACTATGAGCGATTCAACTTAAAACCGAATGAGCGATCCAACCACAATTGATTTCGAGCGATTCACACATGTAACTTTGGAGCGGTTCCAGACCTGAAATACGAGCGGTTCCACACCTGAAATTACGAGCGGTTCCAGACCTGAAATTACGAGCGGTTCCAGACCTGAAATGTGACGCGAATTCGGTTCGAAAAATTGTGATTTCTCCAAAACGGCTTTAAATTTCGAGCTGAAACTTGGTAGGGTTTTAGATCGGGTCTAAATGCACAACATATCCAAAAATCAGACGATTTGGACCGTATTTACCTGTTCAATTTGACGTTTTTCAGAAAAAAAACGTAAGAAATAAGTAGAATATGAAGAAATCGACGAAATCGGATCTGAATCGGCTCTGAATCGGCTGAAATCTGTACGAGAACGACGTGTTTGATCAAGCAATCGAGCTCCTAGCTCTGATACCACTTGTAGGACCGGTTTTGGCACCGTTCGATTGCGTAACGAACGTTTCACGTGCGGAATCCGTGAACGAACGTGACCGAACACACGATAACGTACTTCTAATGTGATTCCATTGCTAACTTTGACAAGATCGATACAAGAATCACGTATCTACAACTTTCTCTCTCTACTTTCTCTCTCTAGAAAGTCTTCTCCAAGTCTTCTCCAACTCTCTAAATCTCTAAAATCTCTAACTAAAATCATGACATACCTCCTATTTATATGGTCAAGGCAACTAAATGAAAGTTCACACTAATTACAAGTTTGCCACCTTGCCATTTCTAACTAAATATGACAATATGCACTTGATTTCTTCCGGCTTTTCACTATGACTCGGATTGACGAAGGCGATAGACAAAATATGCATCAACAGCTGCTTCATGCTTTGCTCCCCATTCGAACTTCTTATTCTTCTTGAGGATATCATAAAATTCCTTGCACTTCTCCGAGGATCTTGAAATAAATCTGTTCAACGCTGCTACTCGCCCCGTTAATCGTTGAAATCCTTCATGTTTGAAGGTGACTTGATATCTAAGATGGCTTTGATCTGTTCCGGGCTTGCTTCAATCCCTCTTTTAGTCACCATATATCCTAGGAACTTTCCTGCCCCCACTCCGAAATGGCACTTAGTAGGATTTAGCTTCATGTTATACTGATCCAGGATATCAAATGCCCCTTTAATATCCTGGAGATGATCCTCCGCCTTCTTGGATTTGACTACCATATCGTCAATGTACACCTCCATGGTGTCCCCCAGTTTGTCTTTAAACATCATGTTCACCAATCTCTGGTACGTCGCACCTGCATTTTTCAAACCAAAAGGCATAGCAGTATAACAGTAAATACCTATTAGTGTCATGAAAGCAGTATCCTCCTAGTTTGAAGGTTCCATTTGGATTTGCTGAAATCCTGAGGATGCATCCATGAAGGTTAACATCTCATGACCGGTAGTGGCATCCACCATCGAGTCTATATGAGGTAGAGGGAATGGGTCTTTAGGACATGCTTTGTTCAAGTCTGTGTAATCTACACAAACTCTCCATTTCCCATTCTTCTTTTGAACCACAACCACATTTGCTAGCCACTTGGGAAATTTGATTTCCCTGATCATCTTGGACTTCAATAGTCTTTCAACCTCTTCCTGAATAATTATGTTTCGTTCTGGGGTAAACTTCCTTCTTTTCTGTTGGACAGGCTTGAATGACCTGTCAATACCAAGCTTATGTGTTATAATATCCTTGGAAATACCTGTCATATCCTCATGTTTCCACGCGAATGTCGACATCCTGCATTCCAAAAAGTTAGTTAATTGATTTTCAATATCCTGATGGATATTGGTTCCTACGAGCACCGAGATATCCGGATTATCTTGATCCAGGATAATTTTCTTTACATCCTGCTCTGAAGCCTCCACGATATCCTGGGCCCGCATCTTTAATTGCTATGCTGCATTAGGCTTAGTTGAGGATTTCATTGAGGATGAGTAACATTCCTTCGCCTCCTGCTGATCACTATCAACCTTGACAACCCCCCAAGGGGTAGGGATCTTGATGCATTGATGATAAGTCGATGGCACAGCCTTTATATCATGGATCCATGGCCTGCCTAGTATGATGTTATAGCAGGATAGGGAGTCCATCACACAGAAACGTTGTATTGAATTGACCTCTTCAACATATACTGGCAACTTTATCTCTTCCCACTGTGTTCCTGGCTTCCCCACTGAAACCAACAAGTACAATGGACTTTGAGGTGATATCCATCGAAGATACTGTTAGGGCAGGATTTTAATGACCTGTGATCCTTACATGATATCCTAACAAGTGATCCTTGTTTCTTTGGCAGATAGTGATCCTCAGAAGAGCTTCAGGATCAGGATCATGGATCATCCTAAGGATCCTCACACTAACGATTGTTCTCTTTGAATTTAATGTTGTTTTGCAGGAATAACGAGTTGGATCTGGTCTTAGCAACGTTATCAAGGAATCTGTCACACTGATTTCGCACATGCATAACCAAAAATGGACGTTATGAAGAATATGGAAACTTAGCACAAATTACGGGCATTTAGTTAGGCTAAATTTACTTCTATTCTTAAAGGGGTAACGAGCTAGTAGTTAGGTGATTTACCTAAAATACAACCACACATGCTTATATAAATGGCACTCTACAGCATTCGGAAGACACAACACATTTCTCACACGCTCTAGCATTCGATACTATAGTGATCCTTGTACCTAGCTCGTTACCATCCAAAGTTGTAAACATTGTTTGTTATATTGAAGTTCGGTGATCGGTAGTTTCCATCACCCGAGGTTTTTTATGCCGGAGATCATTCATTGATCAAGGGCTTTTTCCTCGTATAAATCCTTGTGTCACTTGTGCAGTTTACATTTAAGTGATCCTTTACTTTGCTCATCATACCAAGCATCATTCCCCGTTTACAAAGAGTTTGGTTGCATTATCCTTGTGTGATTTTTAAACCAAAACAGTTTGGCGCCCACCGTGGGGCCATTGGTGCTTCATTCATAAGAAAGTTTTTCTGTTGGTGATCATTCCAGAGTATTGCATGGCTTCATCGTTGAAGAATACCTCCACAGCGATGTCTGCAGTCAATTCATCTAATGGAATTCCACCATTGCCTCCACCACCAGCTGGATCTCAGAAAAATGCTGAGAAGAGACCAACTCCTATCTTCTCTAAACCTTCATCTTCTGCTCTAACTTCTTCTGCTCCCAGTACTAGTGATATATTTACTTTGATTTTGTAGATGAGGGATCGTATGCAGCAGCAGGATGAAACTAATGACAGGATCCTCAAAGAAATCGGAGATCTCAAAAGGCAAAAGAAAACGACAGAGGATCATTCCCCACTGATGCCCAAATCTTTGAATTTTGATACTCCGATGATTACTTCTCAGCCATCAGAGGTCCCAAACATTCAACATATGGGTGGATCAAGAGGAGTGCATTTCGGCCCAGCAATAGTGACTCAGGCATCAGGATCATATTTCCAACCGGCAGAATCCTATACTCAGCATATGGGATCCTTCATGAACTCAGGATCCTCCTTCATTCCAGGATCATCCCAGGTTCAAGGATCCTCCTTCGTTCCAGGATCATCCCATGTTCAGGGATCCCTTCAGATACCAGGATCCTTGAAGAATTTGCAAACAGGAAGTCCAGATGTCCATCAAGGAGATTTTATTCCGATGCAGACCATTGCTTCCACTGTTCCCTCCATCATCCCAGAATCCCAGCAATATGGATTCACATCCAATGTTCCTAACTTGAACCCGATGGGAGGTAACACTTTTAATAATTCTCTTACCACTAACCATAGATTCATGCAGGATACAGGTATCAACCATGCTATGGCCAGAGAACTACAAAAACTGAAGGATATGATATCAAGTGTTCCAGGGGTAGTCAAACCTATCCCGGAAATTGCAGATGGAAGCCATAAGGTATCTCGTTTTGCACCACCAATTTGTGATGCTGAGATACCCAAAAGATTCCATATTCCTACTATGAAGCTGTATGATGGTACGACGGATCCTGAGGAACACATAGCACAATACAGGGAGAGGATGGAGATCAATCCAATTCCAGAAAGGTTAAAGGAAGCATGCCTGTGCAAGGGATTTGGATCCACTCTTACTGGATCAGCTCTTAAGTGGCTGCTAAGTCTTCCCCCTTACTCTATTACTTCGTTTGCTAATTTAGTTAACTTATTCAATAATCAATTTTCTTGTAGTAGAAAATTTGAACGATTGACTAGCGATTTATACAGGATAACTCAGGGTCATAATGAATCATTAAGGGATTATATAACCAAATTTAGTAAAGAATCCTTGGATATTCCTAACTTGGATGTGGCCACAGCTGTTGAGGCCTTCAAGATGGGATTGCTTAAAGATTCATTGTTCTATGATGATCTTGTTATGACACCATGCAGGAACCTAGACGAAGTAAGAACTCGGGCACTCAGGTTCATCCGGCTAGAGGATGACAAGAGGATCCAGGAGAGACAAGTAGGATCCTCAAAACAAGAAAAGCAAGGATCCTCTTTCAAAAGCAACAAATTCCAATCCTATAACAGAACTGACAACCAGAATGTGCATGCTGTTGACCAAGAAGAGGATGATGAAAATTATCCTCCGATTTCTGAATACTGTTTTTCCGTTGATAACCATGAACTAATCCTTGCAATGCAGAATCTAGGAGAAAAGGCCAGATGGCCCAGAAAAAATGACAAACCAGCCGCAACTAAAGATAAATCAAAGTGGTGTGCATACCATGAGGATTTTGGGCATTTGACAGAGGAATGCATCGCATTACGAAAGGAAATTGGATATCTGCTGAGCAAGGGGCATTTGAAAGAATTGTTGGGAAGAAAAAAGCAAAGGACTCAGGATCCTGAAAGGATCCCTGAAAGAGCTCCAGCTCCTCCGGCAGATGCACATGTGATCAACTTTATTTCTGGAGGATCAGACATCTGTGGTACATCCTTCTCAGCAGCTAAAAGGCATGCAAAGGAAGCTAAAATGGATAACGGAGAAAGACCTATACGAACATCAAGTGTCTCGGAAGGAAAAGTTATAACCTTTGATGAGGATGATCGAGTTGACATCCAGGATCCTCATCATGATAGTTTAGTTATTACTCTCTTTATTTCTAACCACTTTGTCTGCAGGATCCTTATTGACGGAGGAAGCTCAGTAAACATTATCCAGCTTGATGTTCTGAAGAAAATGGGTATCCCTGAATCAGATATCACACCAAGATCCCCCGTGCTTGTAGGATTTAGTGGCAAAACTAAGAAAACCCTGGGGGACATCAAACTCCCAATTTATGTGGAAGGATTACATAATTATCAAAAATTTTGTGTTATTGACTGTTTGTCTTGTTGCAGTGTTATCCTTGGCAGGCCCTGGATACACGATATGAAGGCAGTCCCATCCACCTACCATCAGTGTGTGAAACTCCCTAGCCCATGGGGGATAATCAAGATCGATAGTGATCAGCAGGAGGCTAAGGATTGTTACACCTCATCAATGAAACCAGCCTCGAAATCAAGGGAGCAATAGCAATTAAAGTATCCTCCAAGGGATGTCTTGGAGGCAAGAGAGCAGGATGTGGATGAAATCCTCTTGGATCCTGATGATCCTGAATCCAAAATCTACATCGGATCAGGGATCCTTGATAAAATGAAAGAAGACATAGTATCCTTCCTCAAAAGAAGAAAATCTACCTTTGCATGGAAACATGAGGATACGACAGGTATATCTAAGGATATTATCACTTATAAACTTGGCATTGACAGGTCGGTTAAACCAATCCATCAAAAAAGGAGGAAGTTTGCACCAGAAAGAAATGCCATTATCCAGGAAGAGGTAGAAAGATTACTATGAGCAGGTATGATTAGAGAAGTGAAGTATCCAAAATGGCTGGCCAATGTGGTTGTTGTTCAAAAGAAAAATGGAAAGTGGAGGGTATGTGTCGATTTCACTGATTTGAATAAGGCATGTCCCAAGGATCCTTTCCCATTACCCCACATTGACTCCATGGTGGATGCAACGGCGGGTCATGAACTTTTAACCTTTATGGATGCATCATCTGGATTCCAACAAATTCAGATGGAACCATCTGACCAAGAGGATACGGCCTTTATGACCCCAACCGGTTTACATTGTTATATTGCTATGCCTTTTGGATTAAGAAATGTAGGTGCAACATATCAAAGGCTGGTGAATATGATGTTCAAAGATCAGATTGGACAAACTATGGAAGTGTACATAGACGATATGGTGGTGAAATCCAAAAAAGCTGAGGATCACCTAAGGGACTTGGAGGAGGCATTTGATATCCTTGATAATTATAACATGAAGCCTAATCCTTCAAAATGTCACTTTGGTGTTAAAGCAGGTAAATTCTTAGGATATATGGTAACCTAGAGGGGCATTGAAGCAAGCCCGGAACAAATCAATGCATTGGTGAATATCAAATCCCCTGCCAACGCTAAGGATGTGCAAAGGCTAACAGGCAGGATAGCAGCTCTAAACAGATTCAGATCCAAATCCTCAGAAAAGTGTAAAGAATTCTATGATATCCTAAGAAAGAACAAGAAATTCGAATGGACAGAAAAGCATGAGAATGCTTTACAAGCCCTAAAAGAATACATGTCCTCAGCCCCAGCATTGATGAAACCAGAAAAAGGAGATGTGTTATCCTTATACCTTGCGGTATCCTCAAAAGCAATAAGTGCAGTCCTTGTTAAGGATCATGAAGGTACACAATATCCTGTCTATTATGTAAGTAAGAGTTTACTTGATGCTGAATCCAGGTATTCACACCTTGAAAAACTTATTCTTGCACTGACTATGGCATCTACTAAACTAAGACATTATTTTGAAACCCATGTTATTGTTGTTAGAACTAATTTTCCAATTAAGAATGTCCTCAGGAAACCAGAGATGTCCGGAAGAATGGCTAAGTGGGCAGTAAAGCTTAGTGCCCATGATATAAGATATGAGCCTAGAACAGCCATCAAATCCCAAGCATTAGCCGACTTTGTGGCTGATTTCAGTAGTGATTTACAAAAGGAAGCCGAATTGGAAGTCCAGCAGCTGGATGAAACCAAGGATCCTTGGATACTACATACTGACGGATCCTCAAATGTTAAAGGCACGGGGCTTGGTATACTACTAAAATCGCCACAGGGGGACATAATACCCCATTCCATAGCTTGTGAGTTCCAAGCCACTAATAATGAGGCTGAATATGAAGCCTTAATCGCTGGTTTGCAAATTGCTAAGCATATGGGGATCAGGTATCTTGAGGTATACGTGGATTCATTGTTAATCACTAATCACTTTAATGGATCCTATGCTGTTAAAGGTGAAAAACTAACCAAATATTTAGAGATAGTCAAAGAATTGGCACTCTCCTTTATTTCCTTCAGTTTGACACAGGTACCAAGGGAGGAAAATACAGAAGCTGATGCATTGGCCAATCTAGGATCATCTTTGAAGATCCCAGAGGATATAAGTATCCCCATCATCCATATCCTGGCTCCTGCTATTGAAAATCAGGTGGCCATGGAAATAGAAGAAGATACTGCAATGATCCCTAGTGAGGATACTCAATCTTGTTCAGGATCATGGATCTCACCAATCATGAGATACTTACAACACGGAGAGATTCCTATGGGAGAAAATCCTAGGGCTTTCAGAATTAAGGTATCTCAATTCATAATCTTAAATAATACGCTATATAAGCGATCTCTTGCAGGACCATATTTAACATGTATCGAGGATCCTGAAGTTCAAGAAGTGTTAAAAGACTTCCATGAAGGAGATTGTGGAAACCACACTGGGGGCAGGGCATTGTTCTCAAGGATCTTAAGGACAGGATACTACTGGCCAACTATGAAAAGGGATGCTGTGGAGTATGCTAAGAAGTGTGATCCTTGTCAAAGACACAGCAATATCCTTCATCAGACGGCTGAATTTCTACATTCTATACCATCCTCTTGGCCATTCATGAGATGGGGGATGGATATAGTTGGCAAGCTCCCTAAAGCACCTAGTGGAAAAGTGTTCATGCTTGCTATGACTGACTACTTCTCCAAGTGGATAGAGGCTGAAGCTTTTGCCCAAGTTAGAGAGAAGGAAGTTATATCCTTTATTAAGAGAAACATTATAACTAGATTTGGCATTCCTTCTGAAATTGTATGTGATAATGGTTCCCAATTTATTGGGAGCAGAACTACTAACTTTTGTGATGGCTGGGGGATTAAGATGATAACATCAACACCAGTCCACCCACAAGCCAATGGTCAAGCAGAATCATCCAACAAGATCATCATCAACAATCTGAAGAAGAAACTTGGATCCAAGAAGGGGAAATGGGCAGAGGAATTGCCTTATGTGCTTTGGGCTGATAGGACAACCCCCAAGAATGCTACTGGTCAAACACCCTTCTCTTTGGTGTTTGGGGCAGAATCAGTGATCCCAACAGAAATGGCGGTTCCAACTGCTAGAACAAGTACCCGTGATCCTGAGGAGAATGATGCAAACCTGGCTCAAGACTTGGATACTATTGAAGAAATCAGGGATCTGGCTAGGATAAGGATGGCTAGCTACCAACAAAGAATGGCTGGTGCTTACAACAAAAATGTCAGGATAAGGAAATTCCAAGTTGGGGATATGGTATTGAGAAAAGCATTCCAAAATACCACCAATCCTGCTGATGGGAAATTGGCACCAAAATGGGAAGGCCCTTATTTGATTGAAGCCGAAGCAGGAAAGGGGGCATATAGATTGCTTACCATGGAAGGTAATCTGTTACCAAGAGCCTTGAATGTTGTCCACTTGAAAAAATATTTCATGTGAGCAGGATCCTTCTGGCATGAATGATCCTTACATTGGAAGTATCCTTCAAGGATCCCTGAAGCATCAATGATCCTTACTCTGGTAATGTCCTAAGCTTGAACTCTTATTTACATATCTTCTTATTTAAGGATAAGGATCATGTATCCTTCATCCTTCTCTCACGAGATTTTGAGTTCTGATAAGTCCAGGTATCCTTAGCATAATGTCGACAATCTTCAGAAGCAACTCAGATCCTTGGGTTCAACCCCAGTTATTTGGGCTTGTACCCAGTTATCCTTGGGCTTGTCCCCAGTTTTCGCCTGTAGCGCACGATGATCCTGGTATAGTTCACGTCTTTGGGACCAGTACTCGCTTTAGGGGCTGATAACCCCATCGTACTGGCTATACCTAGGGTCCTACGTATAATGGTAGACGTACCATACATCCGTTCCTAAGGTTTCTAACGTTTTCACGTTAGCTAAGGTTTTGGCATTTTCATGTCACTAAGTTTGGATAGTCGCCAGTGAGGGCCATACTCCAGTTTACATACGATCCTTGGGCTTGTCCCCAGTTATCCTTCGGGCTTGTCCCCAGTTACCCTTCGGGCTTGTCCCCAGTGATCCTTTGGGCTTGTCCCCAGTTACTAACTTATCTATGATATTGGCTTAGTCCCAAGTTATATTCTATTTTTTAGGTTTTCGAAGTTAAACAATTAAGGATCCTTAATCCTTATTATCCATTAAAGTTTTACTTATGGTTATCCTGATTAAAGGTTAGGATCCTAACTTGGATCCTCAGGTATGATCCTTAACTATTTTTAATTTCATTCATTATTCATTTGAATAACCCTTAGATCTTGACAACTGAACCTATGATCCTTAAAATTAACTACTTTTTGGAAGTTTTCGACAATAGGATATTTGATCCTGGATCATATCCTAAATTTCTTAAACATAATGTGCTTAACTTTTCTTACTCAGACAAGCATAAATCAAAACAATTGAAAGAATAAAAGATATACAGGGATAACATCTCAGGATAAGTCAAAAGTTAAAAGTTTTATTTATTAAATATTTAACCCTTTCAAAAGTTGTCAAAATTGCCAACCCACGTTTCTACCAGCAAAACGTGGCCCGTCCACATGGGTTGGCAAAGGGTGTCCATTGTTTGTGCGGTCATAGCATGCAGGAAATTAAAAGGCGGCAGGATCACAATGGCTTCATCCCCCAAACAGAGGATCCCTCCACCATATGTAATCCTACCTATTGTTCACAGGATCCTAGATCCTCAACCCTAAACTATTGTTCAAATACAGACCATAATTGTTTTAAAACATCACAAACCACCAAACAAAAAAAAATTGGGCTCCGGCTATGTCTAGAAATTTCCATCATTGCCCAATCCTGAAGCTCAATCCTTCGCTGCATCATCACCACCGGCTCCACTTGCCTCTCCACCCTGATCCTTGCCAATGTCTCCACCCTCAAGCATCGGAATCTCCTCAGCCTCCTCATCATCCTCCAGTTCAGCCAGCCTAGCCTTCCAGCCTTCGACATCCCAGGTGCTCTTGTCAAAAGCAGGATCCTGAGCCTCCGCAGCCATCTGCAGCTGGATCTTGTACATAGTTATTGTTAGGGCTGGATTTTTATTATAGGTGATCCTTACACATGATCCTAACCAGTGATCCTTGTTTCTTTGGCAGACAGTGATCCTCAGCGGAACTTCAGGATCAGGATCATGGGACATTATGGTGATCCTCATGCTAACGGCCACTTCCGCTCAATACAATATTGTTTTGCAGGAACATCTAGCAGGATATGCTCTAGGTATCATGATCCAGGGACGAGTCTTCACAATTATGGCAAGAGCTTAATTGAAGATAGACGTTGCACAAGATATGGAAACATGGCTTGATCCATGGGCAGCAATTTAGGCTAGATTGTCTTTATTTCTAAAGGGGTAATGAGCTGATAATTAGTTATTTTACCTAAAATAGGTCACCTACACATGTATAAATACCACTCTTCTTCATTCGGAAGAACACACACGACATACGACACAACTCTCAAACACTTAGACACTCAGTGATCCTTGTACTCAGCTCATTATCATCCAAAGTTGTAATTATATTTTTGTTATATTAAAGTTGGTGATCGGTAGTTGCCATCACCCGAGGTTTTTTATGCCGGAGATCATTCATTGATCAAGGGCTTTTTCCTCGTATAAATCATCGTGTCTTTGCATCTTTATCACAGAAGTGATCCTTTACTTTCATAATTAACCAAGCATCATACCCCGTTTTCATAAAGTTTGGTTACATTATCCTTGTGTGATTTTTGACCAAAACAGTTTGGCGCCCACCGTGGGGCAATTGGTGCTTCATTCATAAGAAAATCTTTTGTTCGAAATCATTTCAAAGAGTTACATGGCTTCATCATTGAAAAACACGTCCACGGCGATGTCTGCGGTCACCTCATCACAGACCACCTTGCCTCCTCCACCGGCAGGATCTCAGAAAAATACTGAGAAGAGATCAACTCCCACTTTCTCTAAGCCTCTATCTTCTTCTGCTATAAATTCTTCTATTCCCAGTACTAGTGATGTATTTGCTTTAATTTTGCAGATGAAGGATCGTATGCAGCGGCAAGATGAAACTAACGAAAGGATCCTCAGGGAAATTGGAGATCTCAAAAGACAAAAGAAAGCGGCAGAGGATCATTCTCCACTGATGCCCAAATCCTTGAGCTTTGATACTCCAATGATCACTTCCCAGCCATCAGGGATCCCGGACGTGCAAATCATAGGGGAGTCAAGAGGATCACATCTCAACTCGGCAGCAATGACTCAGACATCAGACTCACATTTCCAGCCAATAGGATCCTATCCTCAATACATGGGACCCTTCATGAATCCGGGAGCCTATCCAGGGGCACAGCAGTTTCAAGGATCCTACTTTGTTCCAGGATCATTCCAGGGCCAAGGATCCTCCTGTGTTCCAGGATCATCCCAGGTTCACGGATCACCCTTCGTTCCAGGATCATCCCAGATACCAGGATCCTTACAGATGCCAGGATCCCTAAAAAGTTTGCAAACAGGAAGTCTAGATGTCCATCAAGGGGACTTCATTCCAATGCAGACCATTGCTTCCACTGGTCCCTCCGTTGTTCCAGAACCCCAGCAATATGGATTCCCTAGCTTGAACCCAATGGGAGGTAACACTTTAAACAATTATCCTACCACTAACCATGGATTCATGCAGGATACAGGTACCAATCATGCTATGGCCAGGGAATTACAGAAACTAAAGGAAATGATCTCAAGTGTTCCAGGGGTAGTCAAGCCTATCCCAGAGATTGCAGATGGGAGCCACAAGGTATCTCGCTTTGCGCCACCAATCTGTGATGCAGAGGTACCCAAAAGGTTCCATATCCCCACCATGAAGCTGTATGATGGCACAACGGATCCAGAGGAGCATATAGCACAATATAGGGAAAGGATGGAAATCAATCCTATCCCAGAAAAATTGAAGGAAGCATGCCTATGTAAAGGATTTGGATCCACTCTTACTGGATCAGCTCTTAAGTGGCTGCTAAGTCTTCCCCCTTACTCTATTACTTCATTTGCCAATTTAGTTAATTTATTCAATAACCAATTTTCTTGTAGTAGAAAATTTGAAAAATTAACTAGTGATTTGTACAGGATAACTCAAAATCATAATGAATCATTAAGAGATTATATAAGT
Source organism: Helianthus annuus (assembly GCF_002127325.2). Lineage (NCBI taxonomy): Eukaryota > Viridiplantae > Streptophyta > Magnoliopsida > Asterales > Asteraceae > Helianthus > Helianthus annuus. Next base: position 79,526,317 of record NC_035436.2, on the reverse strand, counting down.
AAATTTAGTAAAGAATCCTTGGACATTCCCAACTTGGATATGGCTACGGCTGTTGAAGCCTTCAAAATGGGACTGCTTAAGGATTCATTATTCTATGATGATCTTGTTATGACACCATGCAGGAATTTAGATGAAGTAAGAACTCGAGCACTCAGGTTCATCCGGCTAGAGGATGACAAGAGGATCCAGGAAAGACAAGTAGGATCCTCAAAACAGGATAAGCAAGGATCCTCCTTCAAAAGCAACAAGTTCAAATCCTACCATAGAAACGAGAACAAGAATGTGCATGCTGTTGACCAAGAAGAGGATGATGAAGAATATCCTCCAATCTCAGAATATTGTTTTTCCGTTGATAATCATGAACTAATCCTTGCAATGCAGAATCTAGGTGAAAAGGCTAGGTGGCCCAGGAAGAATGATAAACCATCCGGGACTAAAGACAAATCCAAATGGTGTGCATACCATGAGGATTTCGGGCATCTAACTGAAGATTGCATAGCCTTAAGAAAAGAAATTGGATACCTGCTAAGCAAGGGGCATCTAAAAGAATTGTTGGGGAGAAAAAAGCAAAGGACCCAGGATCCTGAAAGGATCCCTGAAAAGGCTCCAGCACCTCCGGCAAACGCACAAGTGATTAACTTTATATCCGGAGGATCAGACATTTGTGGTACATCCTTTTCAGCGGCCAAAAGACATGCAAAAGAATCAAAAATGGACAATGGAGAAAGGCCTATTAGAACCTCAAGTATCTCGGAAGGGAAGACGATAACATTTGATGAGGATGATCGCATTAACATTCAGGATCCTCACCATGATAGTTTAGTTATCACTCTCTTTATCTCTAACCATTTTGTCCGCAGGATCCTTATTGACGGAGGGAGCTCAGTGAACATTATCCAGCTTGATGTCTTGAAGAAGATGGGAATCCCAGAATCAGACATCACACCAAGATCCTCCGTGCTTGTAGGATTCAGTGGGGAAACGAAGAAAACTCTGGGGGACATCAAACTCCCAATCTACGTGGAAGGATTACATAATTATCAAAAATTTTGTGTTATTGACTGTTTATCTTGTTGCAACGTTATCCTTGGCAGGCCTTGGATACATGATATGAAAGCAGTCCCATCTACCTACCATCAATGTGTGAAGCTCCCTAGCCCATGGGGAATAATCAAGATCGATAGTGATCAGCAAGAGGCTAAGGATTGCTATACCTCATCCATGAAGCCAACCTCGAAGCCAAGGGAGCAATAGCAATTACAGTATCCTCCGAGGAATGTCTTGGAGGCAAGGGAACAAGATGTGGACGAAATCCTCTTGGATCCTAGTGATCCTGAATCGAAAATCTATATCGGATCAGGGATCCTCGGCAAGATGAAAGAAGACATGATATCCTTCCTCAAAAGAAGAAAATCTACCTTTGCTTGGAAACATGAAGATATGACAGGTATATCTAAGGATATTATTACTCACAAACTTGGCATTGACAGGTCTATCAAACTAATCCATCAAAAAAGGAGGAAGTTTGCACCAGAAAGGAATGCCATTATCCAAGAAGAAGTAGAGAGACTACTTCGAGCAGGTATGATCAGAGAGGTAAAGTATCCAAAATGGTTAGCCAATGTGGTTGTTGTCCAAAAGAAAAATGGAAAGTGGAGGGTATGTGTCGACTTCACTGATCTGAATAAGGCATGTCCCAAGGATCCTTTCCCATTACCCCACATTGACTCCATGGTGGATGCAACAGCGGGGCATGAACTGTTAACCTTTATGGATGCATCATCTGGATTCCAACAAATCCAGATGGAACCATCTGACCAAGAGGATACAGCCTTTATGACCCCAACCGGTTTATATTGTTATATCGCCATGCCTTTTGGACTAAGAAATGCAGGTGCAACATATCAAAGGCTGGTAAATATGATGTTCAAAGATCAAATTGGAAAGACTATGGAGGTGTACATAGATGATATGGTGGTCAAGTCAAAGAATGCTGAGGATCACCTAAGGGACTTAGAAGAAGCATTCGATATCCTTGATCATTACAACATGAAACTTAATCCTTCAAAATGCCATTTTGGTGTTAAGGCAGGAAAGTTCTTAGGATACATGGTGACCCAGAGGGGCATTGAAGCAAGCCCGGAACAAATCAAAGCATTAATAAATATCAAATCTCCTGCCAATGCCAAGGATGTTCAAAGACTGACAGGCAGGATAGCAGCTTTGAACAGGTTCATATCGAAATCCTCAGAGAAATGCAGAGAATTTTACGATATCCTAAGGAAGAATAAGAAGTTCGAATGGACTGAGAAGCATGAGAATGCTTTACAAGCCCTAAAAGAGTATATGTCCTCAGCACCAGCGTTAGCAAAACCGGAAAAAGGAGATGTGTTATCCCTATATCTGGCGGTATCCTCAACCGCTGTAAGTGCTGTCCTTGTTAAGGATCACGAAGGTACACAATATCCTATCTACTATGTAAGTAAAAGTTTACTTGATGCCGAATCCAGGTACTCACACCTCGAAAAACTTATCCTTGCATTAATTATGGCATCGACTAAGTTAAGACATTATTTTGAAACCCATACTATTGTTGTTAGAACTAATTTTCCAATTAAGAATGTCCTCAGGAAACCAGATATGTCCGGGAGAATGGCTAAGTGGGCAGTAAAGCTTAGTGCCCATGATATAAGATACGAACCAAGAACAGCTATCAAATCTCAAGCACTAGCTGACTTTGTGGCTGATTTCAGTAGTGATCTACAAAAAGAAGCAGAATTGGAGGTCCAGCAGCTGGATGAGACCAAGGATCCTTGGATACTACACACTGACGGATCCTCAAATATCAAAGGCACAGGGCTAGGGATCCTACTAAAATCGCCACAGGGGGACATAATACCCCACTCCATAGCCTGTGAATTCCAAGCAACTAACAATGAGGCTGAATATGAAGCCTTAATTGCTGGCTTACAGATTGCTAAGGATATGGGGGTAAGATATCTCGAAGTATATGTAGATTCATTATTGATCACCAATCACTTTAATGGATCCTATGCTGTTAAAGGTGAAAAACTAACCAAATATTTAGAGATAGTCAAAGAATTGGCACTCTCTTTTGTTTCTTTTAGCTTAACACAGGTACCAAGGGAGGAGAACACAGGGGCTGATGCATTGGCCAACCTAGGATCATCCTTGAAGATTCCAGAAGATATAAGTATCCCTATCATCCATATCCTGGCTCCTGCTATTGAAAATCAGGTGGCCATGGAAATAGAAGAGGATACTGCAATGATCCCTAGTGAAGAAGCCCAATCTTATTTAGGATCATGGATCTCACCAATCATGAGATACTTGCAAAATGGAGAGATCCCAATGGGAGAAAATCCTAGAGCTTTCAGGATCAAGGTATCTCAATTTACAATCTTAAATAACATGCTGTATAAACGATCCCTTGCAGGACCATATTTAAGATGTATTGAGGATCCTGAAATTGAAGAAGTGTTGAGAGACTTCCATGAAGGAGATTGCGGAAACCACACTGGGGGCAGGGCATTATTCTCAAAGATCCTCAGAACAGGATACTACTGGCCAACCATGAAAAAGGATGCTGTAGAGTATGCTAAGAAATGTGATCCTTGCCAAAGGCATAGCAATATCCTTCACCAACCAGCTGAATTACTACACCCCATACCATCCTCTTGGCCATTCATGAGATGGGGAATGGATATAGTTGGCAAGCTCCCTAAAGCACCTGGTGGAAAAGTATTTATGCTTGCCATGACTGACTATTTTTCCAAGTGGATAGAAGCTGAAGCCTTTGCTCAAGTCAGAGAAAAGGAAGTCATATCCTTCATTAAAAGAAACATTATAACTAGATTTGGCATTCCCTCTGAAATTGTATGTGATAATGGCTCCCAATTCATTGGAAGCAGAACCACTAACTTTTGTGACAGTTGGGGAATCAAAATGATCACATCAACACCAGTTCACCCACAAGCCAATGGTCAAGCAGAATCATCCAACAAGATCATCATCAACAATCTGAAGAAGAAGCTAGGATCCAAGAAAGGGAAATGGGCAGAAGAGTTACCTTATGTGCTATGGGCTGATAGGACAACTCCCAAGAATGCCACCGGTCAAACACCCTTCTCTTTAGTATTTGGGGCAGAAGCAGTGATCCCAACAGAGATGGTGATCCCAACTGCTAGAACAAGTGCTCGTGATCCTGAAGAAAATGCTACAATCCTAGCTCAGGATTTGGATACTATTGAGGAAAACAGGGATCTAGCTAGGATAAGGATGGCAAGCTACCAACAAAGGATGGCTGGTGCCTACAACAAGAATGTCAGGATAAGGAAGTTCCAAGTCGGAGATATGGTGTTGAGGAAAGCATTTCAAAATACTATCAATCCTGCTGACGGGAAGCTAGCACCAAAATGGGAAGGTCCCTACTTGGTTGAAGCTGAAGCAGGAAAGGGGGCATACAGGTTGCTAACCATGGAAGGAAACTTGTTACCAAGAGCCTGGAATGCTGTTCACTTAAAGAAATATTTCATGTGAACATGATCCTTCCTGCATGTGATCCTTACATTGAAGTATCCTTGAAGGATCCTGGAGATATCGGTGATCCTTACTCTGGTAATATGCTTATCCTAAAACTATTGCATTTTCTTACTTTTTGCCTAAGGATAAGGATCATGTATCCTTCATCCTCTACTCACAAACCATTTGAGTTATGATAGTTCAGGTATCTTCAGCAAATCGTCAAAAATCTCCAAAAGCACCACAGATCCTTGGGTACAACCCCAGTTATCCTTGGGATTATCCCCAGTTTCCGCCAGCAGCGCACGATGATCCTGGTATAGTTCACGTCTTTGGGACCAGTACCCACTTTCGGGGCTGACAACCTCATCGTACTGGCTATATTTAGGATCCTACGTATAATGGTGGACGCACCATACATCCGTTCCTAAGGTTTCTAACGTTTTTCACGTTAGCTAAGGTTTTGACATTTTCATGTCACTAAGTTTGGATAGTTGCCAGAAAGGGCCATACTCCAGTTTACATACGATCCTTTGGGCTTGTCCCCAGTTATCCTTTGGGCTTGTCCCCAGTGATCCTCCGGGATCATCCCCAGTTATCCTTTGGGCATGTCCCCAGTCACTAATTTATCTTTTACATTGGCTTAGTCCCAAGTTATATCTCACATTTCAGGTTTTGGAAGTCTAAACATATAAGGGTCCTTAATCCTTATTAACTATCAAAGTCTTATCTATGATTGTCTTGATTAAAGGTTAGGATCCTAACGTGGATCCTCAGGTATGATCCTTGACTATTTTTGATTATACTCTTTATCCTAACCAACCCTTATACTTTGACAACCGAACCTATGATCCTTGAACTAAAACACTTTGAGAATTTTCAATATGAGGATATTTGATCTAGGATCATATCCTAAGTTTATTAAACACTTTTTCAAACTCTTGTTATTTTAACAAATATAACAATTGAGAAATAAGAGGATTATTGAAGGATAACAAAACAAGATAAGCCGGAAAAGGATACGAATATCCTATGATAAATGGAGTTGCAGGAAAGATCACCCAGGTATCTGAAGTAAAATCACTCAAGGCAGTGGATGTGAAGGATTTGAAAACGGCATCCGCCGGAAAGCAATGACGAATCCTATCTACGTGAGCATCGGTAAAGCAACATCTCTCCGTAGGAGAATCCTTAATGATCCCTTGGCTTTTCAGGGGACTATCCTTCTTGGAATCCTTGTGTGGAGAATTCCGGAGCAACATGTTTGTGACGGAACAAAAACAGAGACGGAGTAGAAAAAAAAACAGAGCAAAGAGAAGGAAGAAGGGAAAGAGAGAAGAAGAGGATACCTGATCAGTCTTCGGTAGCGATTATAAAGGGAAGATATCTCGAATTTAAATGCAGAATGATCATAACCCTATCTCCTATTTATAATGATGATTTGCAGGGATTGTCACATCTACGACGTAATGATCACAACGGCTAGTCCATGTGTAACGGCTAGTTATTCGGAATCGCCCGTTAGGGATAAGATCGAAACAAAATATAACTCGTCTATTTACAATTAACTCCTTATATTTTGGGGGCAATTGTTAGGGCTGGATTTTTATTATAGGTGATCCTTACACATGATCCTAACCAGTGATCCTTGTTTCTTTGGCAGACAGTGATCCTCAGCGGAACTTCAGGATCAGGATCATGGGACATTATGGTGATCCTCATGCTAACGGCCACTTCCGCTCAATACAATATTGTTTTGCAGGAACATCTAGCAGGATATGCTCTAGGTATCATGATCCAGGGACGCGTCTTCACAATTATGGCAAGAGCTTAATTGAAGATAGACGTTGCACAAGATATGGAAACATGGCTTGATCCATGGGCAGCAATTTAGGCTAGATTGTCTTTATTTCTAAAGGGGTAATGAGCTGATAATTAGTTATTTTACCTAAAATAGGTCACCTACACATGTATAAATACCACTCTTCTTCATTCGGAAGAACACACACGACATACGACACAACTCTCAAACACTTAGACACTCAGTGATCCTTGTACTCAGCTCATTATCATCCAAAGTTGTAATTATATTTTTGTTATATTAAAGTTGGTGATCGGTAGTTGCCATCACCCGAGGTTTTTTATGCCGGAGATCATTCATTGATCAAGGGCTTTTTCCTCGTATAAATCATCGTGTCTTTGCATCTTTATCACAGAAGTGATCCTTTACTTTCATAATTAACCAAGCATCATACCCCGTTTTCATAAAGTTTGGTTACATTATCCTTGTGTGATTTTTGACCAAAACAGTTATCGCGGCAGAAACCTTGGCAGCATCATTCTTGGTGGCCTGGAGCTCCTTCTGAAGATCGGCTATCTTGAGATCCATCAACACCCCAACCTGTTGAAGGTCAGCAATCTGGCGTTCCTGATCCTCAACATGGCCGACATATGTCTCTACTTCAGCAAATTTCTACAAGGAAGACAAGGAATAATGTCAGAAACCAAGTAATCCTTAGACCAGCAGGATACACAAACGGGACAGTGATCCTTACCTCGCTGATGTAATCCAGACACTGTTGGCGAAGCAGGGGCAGACCTTGCAAATCCTCAGAGGCCTTTCTCTTCTTGCTTCCTTTTCCCCTGATTGGTGCTTTAGGGGCTGAAGCAGTTGGGCTAGCAGCAGGAGTCTTCTTCCTTGCAAATTTGACATTAGTAAGATCATCGATGCCGAACTTTGAAGCAGACTTAGAGGATTTTCCAGCACCTACACAACCAAAACAAGATAAGTATCTTAATATTATTTGACTCTCATTATATAAATACTCCTTAAATAAGGATACTTACTTGACATTGTGACAGAGGCAGAGGATACTTCCTGAGAATCCTGGGTGGTAACCTGGAAAGTTCTTGTTTCAAGATCAAGCTTCTTAAAGGCCAGGAGCCTCTCTTTTGCAGCAGGTGTCAACTTCAGATGTGAAACGGAGATAGCTGCACAACAAGAAAATAACAGAACATCAGTAATCCTTATGCTAAGGAATAAGTTCTATGGTGATCCTTCCAGGATCCTCTACCCTATCATGGGTAGCCCACTTCTTGGGCAGATCCTTCCCATCAGGGATGGTATCTCTCTTCACAAAAAAGAACCGCCGCTTCCAGTTCACATCATTTTTGGTAACCTTGAGAACAGGGTGCTCCTCTCCAGCTTTTCGTTTGAACAAGTACCGGTGGGATCCAAAAGTTGTAAGATCATACATCTCACCCAACTCCGCCATACCCAGATCAATCCCTTCTTGTTCGATGATCCTTTCAAGGGTGTATAACACTCTCCAGATCATCGGCATAGCCTGGATATAGCAGATGCCGGTAAGAGAGAATAAGGATTGGGTAAACTGAGGGAAAGGATACGAGTATCCTATCATGAAAGGAGTGACCGGGAAAGCTACCCAAGTCTCAGAGATGAAATCACTCAAAGCGGTAGGGTTGAAAGATTTAAAGAAGGTGTTCGCCGGAAAACAATGACGGATTTTGTCAATCTGAGAATCAGTAAAACAACACCTCTCGGTGGGGGAATCCTTGATGATCCCTTGACCCTTCAAGGGGCTATTATTCTTAGGATCCTTACTGGGAGAATTCCGGAGCAACATTTTTTACAAGACGATGGAAAAAGAAAGAAAAACAGAGTAAGCAAGAGAGAAGGAGAAGGGGAATACCTGTTCAATCCTTTGATCGCGGTTATAAAGGGAAGAGTTCTTGAATTTAAATGCAAACGATCCTATCCCTATTTCAATTTATAATGATGATTTGTGCAGGGCTGTCATCTCTATGATGTCAGATCGCAACGGATAGTTCATTCTGAACGGCTATATATCCGTTGAGTTAGTTATAGATAAGATTCGGCAAAATATAACTCGTTAATATTACATAGTTACTCCTTATATTTTGGGGGCAATTGTTAGGGCAGGATTTTAATGACCTGTGATCCTTACATGATATCCTAACAAGTGATCCTTGTTTCTTTGGCAGATAGTGATCCTCAGAAGAGCTTCAGGATCAGGATCATGGATCATCCTAAGGATCCTCACACTAACGATTGTTCTCTTTGAATTTGATGTTGTTTTGCAGGAATAACGAGTTGGATCTGGTCTTAGCAACGTTATCAAGGAATCTGTCACACTGATTTCGCACATGCATAACCAAAAATGGACGTTATGAAGAATATGGAAACTTAGCACAAATTACGGGCATTTATGCTTTGCTCCCCATTCGAACTTCTTATTCTTCTTGAGGATATCATAAAATTCCTTGCACTTCTCCGAGGATCTTGAAATAAATTTGTTCAACGCTGCTACTCGCCCCGTTAATCGTTGAAATCCTTCATGTTTGAAGGTGACTTGATATCTAAGATGGCTTTGATCTGTTCCGGGCTTACTTCAATCCCTCTTTTAGTCACCATATATCCTAGGAACTTTCCTGCCCCCACTCCGAAATGGCACTTAGTAGGATTTAGCTTCATGTTATACTGATCCAGGATATCAAATGCCCCTTTAATATCCTGGAGATGATCCTCCGCCTTCTTGGATTTGACTACCATATCGTCAATGTACACCTCCATGGTGTCCCCCAGTTTGTCTTTAAACATCATGTTCACCAATCTCTGGTACGTCGCACCTGCATTTTTCAAACCAAAAGGCATAGCAGTATAACAGTAAATACCTATTACTGTCATGAAAGCAGTATCCTCCTAGTTTGAAGGTTCCATTTGGATCTGCTGAAATCCTGAGGATGCATCCATGAAGGTTAACATCTCATAACCGGTAGTGGCATCCACCATCGAGTCTATATGAGGTAGAGGGAATGGGTCTTTAGGACATGCTTTGTTCAAGTCTGTGTAATCTACACAAACTCTCCATTTCCCATTCTTCTTTTGAACCACAACCACATTTGCTAGCCACTTGGGAAATTTGACTTCCCTGATCATCTTGGACTTCAATAGTCTTTCAACCTCTTCCTGAATAATTATGTTTCGTTCTGGGGTAAACTTCCTTCTTTTCTATTGGACAGGCTTGAATGACCTGTCAATACCAAACTTATGTGTTATAATATCCTTGGAAATACCTGTCATATCCTCATGTTTCCACGCGAATGTCGACATCCTGCATTCCAAAAAGTTAGTTAATTGATTTTCAATATCCTGATGGATATTGGTTCCTACGAGCACCGAGATATCCGGATTATCTTGATCCAGGATAATTTTCTTTACATCCTGCTCCGAAGCCTCCACGATATCCTGGGCCCGCATCTTTAATTGCTATGCTGCATTAGGCTTAGTTGAGGATGAGTAACATTCCTTCGCCTCCTGCTGATCACTATCAACCTTGACAACCCCCCAAGGGGTAGGGATCTTGATGCATTGATGATAAGTCGATGGCACAGCCATTATATCATGGATCCATGGCCTGCCTAGTATGATGTTATAGCAGGATAGGGAGTCCATCACACAGAAACGTTGTATTGAATTGACCTCTTCAACATATACTGGCTACTTTATCTCTTCCCACTGTGTTCCTGGCTTCCCCACTGAAACCAACAAGTACAATGGACTTTGAGGTGATATCCATCGAAGATACTGTTAGGGCAGGATTTTAATGACCTGTGATCCTTACATGATATCCTAACAAGTGATCCTTGTTTCTTTGGCAGATAGTGATCCTCAGAAGAGCTTCAGGATCAGGATCATGGATCATCCTAAGGATCCTCACACTAACGATTGTTCTCTTTGAATTTAATGTTGTTTTGCAGGAATAACGAGTTGGATCTGGTCTTAGCAACGTTATCAAGGAATCTGTCACACTGATTTCGCACATGCATAACCAAAAATGGACGTTATGAAGAATATGGAAACTTAGCACAAATTACGGGCATTTAGTTAGGCTAAATTTACTTCTATTCCTAAAGGGGTAACGAGCTAGTAGTTAGGTGATTTACCTAAAATACAACCACACACGCTTATATAAATGGCACTCTACAGCATTCGGAAGACACAACACATTTCTCACACGCTCTAGCGTTCGATACTATAGTGATCCTTGTACCTAGCTCGTTACCATCCAAAGTTGTAAACATTGTTTGTTATATTGAAGTTCGGTGATCGGTAGTTTCCATCACCCGAGGTTTTTTATGCCGGAGATCATTCATTGATCAAGGGCTTTTTCCTCGTATAAATCCTTGTGTCACTTGTGCAGTTTACATTTAAGTGATCCTTTACTTTGCTCATCATACCAAGCATCATTCCCCGTTTACAAAGAGTTTGGTTGCATTATCCTTGTGTGATTTTTAAACCAAAACAGATACATTCATCCTTTTCAATGTCTCTAGTTGGATTATGTTGACGGAGCTGCCATTATCCACCAGTATCCTGCGTACAAAATGGTTAGCGACATATAAATAACTAGAGCATCATGGTGAGGATCCTGAACAGTATCCCTGTCATCACTATCAAAAGTGATCAGTTTGTCAGAGGTGAGCGTCGTCATCCTAGTCGACTTATCTCCTCTTTCGGCTTAGCCTCCTTTGCATGTCTCTTGGCAGTAGAATATGAAGTCCCACAAATGTCGGATCCTCCTGAAATAAAGTTAATTATCTTGGCATCCGCAGGAGGTGATGCTGCTCGTTCAGGATCCTTCTCAGTATCCTGACCCTTATTCTTCTTTTTTCCCAGAAGATCCTTCAGATATCCTTTGCTTAAGAGATAGCTTATTTCTTTCCTCAGGGCAATGTAATCCTCAGTAACATGTCCGAAATCCTTATGGAAGGCACACCATTTGGACTTATCCTTCCAATCAGCTTTTTGTTGATTCTTCCGAGGCCACCTGACTTTGTCTCCTAAACCCTGCATAGCATACATCAGTTCAGGTATATTAACAGAAAAATAGTATTCAGATAATTCAGGATACTCCTCAGGATCCTCGTCTTCAACAGCATTCACTTTCTTGTTGTCATTTCGGCCATATGGCTTTGAGCGATATGGTTTGTACGAGGATTCTGATTTCCTGTTGGTTGACTCGTAGGTTGTGGATGAATTCATTCTTTCTTGCATCTTTTTGTCATCTTCTAGCCGAATGTATCTCAATGCCATGTTACGAGCTTCATCCAGATTCCTGTAGGGATTCATTACAAGATCCTGGTAAAATTGAGAATCTTTCTGCAATCCGATCTTGAAAGCCTGCACAGCTGTTGCAACATCAAGGTGCGGGATATCTAAGGATTCTCGGCTAAACTTATTCACATAATCCCTCAAGGATTCTTGAGGTCCTTGAGTTATCCTGTAAAGGTCACTGACCAGTTTCTCAAAACTTCGGCTGCAAGAAAACTGACTATTAAATAAATTAACCAAATGAGCAAACGAAGTAATTGAGTGAGGAGGAACATTTAACATCCATTTTAAGGCTGATCCTGTCAAGGTAGAACCAAAACCCTTGCACAAGCATGCTTCCTTGAGATCTGGAGGGATAGGATTAATTTTCATCCTCTCCCTATATTGGGCGATATGCTCCTCAGGATTCGTAGTTCCGTCATAAAGTTTCATATTAGGGGTTTGAAATCTTTTTGGGATTTCAGCATCACAAATGGGATATGCAAACCGCGATATCATGTGGGCCTGGGATACTTCAGGAATCGGCTGCACCACCCCGGGTACACTGGATATCATGTCTTTCAGCTTTTGAAGCTCTCTAGACAACGCTGATGTCATTCCTGCATCCTGCAAAGATCCAACACCGTTAGTAGTAAGAGTATTATTATTATTAGATACATTACCGTTCTGAGGGTTTTGGCCATATCCCGAAGCATATCCTGAGCTTCTCACAGTTGAAATTCTAACTGACGAGGGTATCTCAGGAGTATGGCTAGGCACAATATTTCCTCGGTTATCCTTAGTATAAACTGCAGAACTGAAGTTCAAAGCCCTGGGTTGCAAGGGAGTGACAGTGTCTTCAGCAGGCCTGCTCGAGCTTGACTTCAAGAGTTGTATCTCTCTCATCAGCATCTGATTAGTTTCTTGCTGCCGCCTCATCTGTTCCTGTACACTACCAAACAAATTTAGAATTTCCTCATTAGAAGCTAAAACAGGACTGGACCCCTGGACATTGCGGGTGGGGATAACATCCCGAGCCACATGAATTTCAGTTCCTTGAGAAGAAGCTTGAGATCTCGGAGGAGGTGGTGGAAGCACCGAACCAATTATTGCAGAGGTTGAAGCAGGCATGGTGGAAGAGCTCATGTTTGATCTTGAGGCCATTGAAAATAATTTTGAAAAGAATTTCTAAAACAGAAAACAGAAAACCGAATAGCGATTTTGTAAAAGCTTTTAGTAAAAATAGCACCACTTGCCCCACGGTGGGCGCCAAATTGTTTTGGTTAAAAATTACAGAAGCAATTTAGTGATCAAATTAGTTAAGGGAGGTAGTGTGCTAGAAATATACGTTGTAAATATGTTGATTAAGTTATTTGTAAAAACAGTTGAAGGATACGGCTCAGGATATAGAGCTATATCTATGATCAAACAATGAGCAAAAAAGGTAAAGGGTGACACCGGATATACGAGGAAAGCCCTGATCAATCTAGATCGCCGGCACAAAACCTCGGGAGCTGACAATCGCAGCTGCCTTGTTCTTCAATTGATTCAAATATCAGGATACAATGCAGGATGGGATGCAGATCAACTAGGTGTTACAAGGTAATTCGAGTACAAGTGTTTATGTGTAGTGATTGCTAGCAGCTAGAGTGTAAGTTATGCAAATGAAAAGTGAGTGCCTTAACTTGATCCGATCCATCTATTTATAGTAAAAGAAATTTAGCAAACTACCCTACTAAACCGGGATTCGGCGGATATTCCCCATTCGAACGTTGTAGACCTGGTCTTTCGGGTTCAACGTCTCTTGTATAACTGGTTTGCCCGAGTCTTAAGGAGAAGAGGTCCACTTGACCGTTAGTGACCCATAGCTTTTCACCTGCACGTGGTTAATTTAGTTAATACCAGGATATCGCACCAGGATGTTACCAATATCCTAATCCAGTATCCTGATCACAAGCAAACAATCAGAAGTAGAATATTAGTCAGGATATATGCTCAGAAAATGACCCATAACAGAAACCATGTGCTTAGGGTCACCGAAGCATGGCGGACAAAGGTGTTGATGGGATTAAACATGCCAACTAAACATAAAGATGTTTAACCGATCCCATATGGCTAGAAGTTGCAAAGAGTTGCAATAATCAAATGTTGACTACCTTGTTAATTTAAATAATGGGATAAAGGTCACATAACCAATATTTAAATGTAACGTTGGATTCTAGATTTTAATTATTAATTGTCTATGAGACATAAAAGGGTATTAATGATTAAAATATAATAATGTCAAAAATACTAAAATTGAACCTTGTTAAATTTTGTAGATGGCCGCTAACAATTACCTAAACCGTCCATAACCTATCACTAAAAACAATCCTTGAAAAGGATCGTCTCAATCATAACACTTCATGGATTGATATCGAAACTTGAGAATCGTTCTCAAGCAAGAGAAGATATCCTAAGTATTGAACGATCCTAATCCCAATGAACCTCTTATGGAAGATGAGGATGCCTATGACGATTGGATTAATATACCGTGGATTCTATGCAAGCCTCTTGCCTCATGTTGGGAATTATAATTCCTGAGATTCAAAAGGATTTTAACATCATGGGCGTACGACATGATTACCCAATTGAAGGAAATGTTCCTACAACAAGCAAGGGTAGAACGCATCGAAATGGTTCGAGCACTTCATGCATGTCGGATAGAGGAAACCTATTCGGTCTCATCTTATGTCTTTAAGATGAAAAGCCACATTGATCGCCTCGAAAGGCTCAATATGGGTAAAAGGACTTTATCCATTCTAACGATTAATGAGGGTGGCAACAAGAAAGGGCATCACCCCGACTCCAAGGCAAGTGTTGCAAATGAAAGGGGAAATTCAAAGGGAAAAGAAAAGAAAGGCTAAAGCAAAACCACCAAAACCAAAAGAAAAGAAGGTAAAGGTCGCCACGAACGATCTATGCTTTGAATGTGGTGATATAGGACATTGGAAAGGGAATTGTCCAACCTATCTCAAGGAGTTGAAAAATAAGAGGGATGCAGGGCAAACCTCAGGTACAATCTTTATGATACATATTGACCTTAATGTTATTTCTTTAAACACATGGGTATTAGATACCAGATGTGGAACTCATATTTGCAATTCGTTGCAAGAGTTCAAAAGAAATAAGCATTACAAGAAGGGAGACATTAGTCTCTTCATGGGCAATAGAGCGAAAGTTCAAGTTGAAGCCATAGGAGACTATGTTTTGAAACTTCCAAATGGTTTGGAAATTGTTTTAAAAATGTTTTGAATGCTCCTAGTTTGACTAGGAACATTATTCAACTTTCCCTTTTAAGACAATATGGTTGTGAGTTAAAGTTTGTAAACAATGACATTTATATTCGATGAATGACATGTTTTACTTTAAAGCTATGCTTTCAAATGGCATTTATGAATTGGTTCATGATAACACCTCATACCTTCAAATATGATAATGAAAGCCAGATTACGATCCTGATAATGAAGGTATGAGATTGTGAAGCTTATGTGAAGCAATACATCCCAAATAAACTGGAAGTACGATCCACTAAGTGTATCTTTGTAGGATATCCTAAAGATGATATAGGATATTATTTCTGTGATCGAACAGAGCAAAATGTATTTGTTGCTTGAAAGGATAAGTTCTTGGAAGCTGAGTTCCTTGTGGAAGGAATTAGTAGAACAGTGGAACTTGGTAAGGATCAAGAACCACAAGCCGATACACGTTTGGTTGATACTAGCACTCAACAAGAGGTTGTTGAAAACAATCAAGTGGTTGATCAATACACACAAAATGTTCGCAGATCTGGTAGAATTAGTAGTCCACCGGAAAGATATGGATTTTTCATGGATGGATGCTACGTGGTAGAATCGGGTGAACCAACCACATACCATGATGCAATGTCAAAATCCTATTGTGACAAATGGCTTGAAGCCATGAACGTAGAGATGCAATCCATGTATGACAACCAAGTATGGGAATTGGTTGTGCTACCTCTTAACTCCAAAATAGTTTGAAGTAAGTGAGTTTTCAAGAAGAAAACGGATATGCATGGTAACTTGGATACTTATAAAGCAAGATTTGTAGCAAAAGGTTTCACTCAAACTCAAGGGATTGATTATGATGAGACCTTCTCGCCCGTGGCGATGCTAAACTCAATCAGGATATTATTTGCCACAACTGCATATTATAGCTATGAGATCTGGCAATTGGATGTCAAAACGGCTTTTCTCAATGGATATCTTGATGAAGATGTCTATATGGTTCAACCTGAAGGTTTTGTCGATCCAAAACATCCTGACAAAGTATGCAAGTTAAACAAAGCAATCTACCGATTGAAACAAGCATCGAGAAGTTGGAATCACCGTTTGATGAAGAAATTAAGAATTTTGGATTCATCAAGAATGACGATGAAGCTTGTGTGTATAAGAAGGCTAGTGGGAGCATCATCACTTTCTTAGTACTATATGTCGATGACATTCTACTATTTGGAAATGACATTCCAACCATGGAAGGTGTAAAAACCTTGCTTGGAAGTTGTTTTTCAATTAAGGATCTTAGTGAAGTCGCCTACATTTTGGAAATAAAGATCTATAGGGATAGATCAAGGCGTTTGATAGGTTTAAACTAAAGTGCATACATTGACAAAGTCTTGAAAAGGTTCAAAATGGAGAACTCTAATAAAGGTTTGGTACCTATTCAAGAGAGGACAATATTGGAAGCATTTCAATGTCCAAGCTCAAAGGATTAGCAAGAAAGAATGAAAGGAATCCCATATGTGTCAGCTATAGGATTCATTATGTATGTAATGATATGCACTAAACCGGACAAGACATGCGCTTTAAGCATGACGAGAAGATACCAGCGAAATCCAAGTAACGGACATTGGATGACTGTTAAAAGTATATTGAAATACCTTAGAAGGACTAAGGATATATTTCTAATATATGGATCTGGTGAAGAGGAACTCGTTGTAAAGGGTTACACGGACACGAGTTTCCAAACTGATCGAGATGATTCTCGATCACAATCGGGGTAGCATTATCCACCACATAATCAGAATACATCGCCGCTTCATTGATCGAAATGATTCATGTGGATCTGCCACTTGAATTATTGTCGATCTAGGGGTAGTCCCTACCATTCAAGACCCCCTAGAGATCTTTTGTGATAACGATGGTGCAATTTCTTAAATCAAGGAACCTCGTGCACATAAAAAAGACTAGGCACATTGAGTGGAGATTAAACTACATAAAGGATGAAGTTGAAAATGGAAAGATATGTGTTCGCAAAGTTCGCACCGATCAAAATATTGCGGATCCACTCATGAAGCTCCTTGAACGGGCAAAGCATGAAGGGTCATACTTGTGCCTTAGGACTTCGATATTCTAGTGAATGGATTTGTTCTATTTTGTATTTAGATATTGGAACAATTGTTATTATAACTCTCTAACATGGTATGTTGAGTTATGTTCCATTTTAGCATGTTTAAATCCATGAATAAGTTATTTATTCTAAATTTCCGTAGTCGGTCATACTTGTAGGAACAAATATGAATCTAAGACTATTATGAATTTGGATTGGTGGATATTCATTAAGTATGAATATAGAGCAAAGTGTTGCTGCCAAAGTTCATAGATATTTGTGGGATACAAATATTGGACTGACTCGCTCTCAAATATTACTGCATGGAATCATTTGTGATTGATCATAAGTAAATTTGAGTAAAGGCGAAAATCATAGTATCCTCGGACCTGAGATACATATTGGGTCTTGATATTCACCAAGTATTATACCTTGACCTAGTTCTTCGCTGTCTGTAATAAGACAGTACATAAGGCTAAACTCAGGTGTGGTACAAGGTGATTGTGAGAGACGTGTGTAGTTAAGAAGGGATTTGTTCCTCTTATTTGTTGAGAGTAAGATGTCTAAGGCCTGCTGAAGTTAAACCAACAGAGAGTGATCAATCTATGTCTCTGGATTTAACAAGACATCTGTAACGAAAGGATAAATGATAGATTCACCTAAATCATGTTCAAGTAAGGGACTTGAAGGGGATGATGTTATTGAATGGGACATATAGTCATACGTATTAGGGGTAGTAAACTATATTTAGGTGGTCTTTACTACTTGCATCAATCTTCTATGTATCTTGTGCAAGTGTGAGATTGTTGGATTTTGTATGCTCAAGAAACATATTAGATTGATGTGGCTAGTACATTATGATCCAAGTCGAGTCATACCCAAATTCAAGCTGGACAAACACTTATAATATTTATTTATGATATGATCAATCAAATAAATATTAACACTTAGAATATTTAGAAATTGGTTTTCTAAATAATTGCACTTGACAAACTAATAAATTATATAGATAATTTATTTTGGGAGAATATTTTATTTTGTTATTTAATGGGTTAAATAACATTATAAAAACTTGTGAGATATTATATAAGTCTTATAACATATAATGTTATATTTTATAAAAGTTATAAAATACAAATAAGACTTAAAATTGTTTAAAAGAAAATTTTGATTTTTTTTTATAAAACACCAAGTGCCCCCCCCCCCCCCCTAATGGTCTTCCCAAGACCAATTTTGGTCCAATGACATTACATGCAAATGTCATATCTAGAGGCCTTGTGGTTGGGTACTATGGGTGGCTAACCTCTCTCATTCTTTTAAGACAATTTTGTATGACAAAATTGTTGCAAGACTTAGAAAATCCATGATCATCTTTCAAGTGGAAGACTTGTAAATGCTCTCTCTAAAAATTGGCCAACATACGGTTGTCCATGAGGGTTTTCAAGTTTGATTTTCAAGTGCATAAAACTCCATAATCTTCTCTATAATTTTCGGCCTTGGTGGTAGATTTAGAGGGATTTTTTCAAGTGAGTTTTAAGTGTAAAATCCTAACTAAACTTAAAGTGTTGTTGGAAGGCTTGGGGTATACAAGCTTGAGGTATTCAACACTTGAAGACAATCATTCAAGAAGCATCATCTTCTACATATCCTTTACTCCTTGGAAGGTAGTACTCTTGAAACGCCCTATGGTTGTGTTTTATTTTGATAGCATGCATGTTCGTATATGGATCCGGGTATTGGGTTTTACATATAAAATAGGTTTTATGTTTTGTAAGTAACATGTTTTAAATACTTTTTCCGCTGCGTTTTTATTTTATAAGGATAAAATAACTTTGATAAGCATGTGAAAAACCCAACATTTATTTGTTTAACAATATAAATAAATAGATAATATATGTATTAGTTAATGGGTTGATTTTTTTATTATATGCATAGATATAAATAGCACTTATTAAACTTTATGTGTTAATACATAGTATGTATGTTTTGATATATTTTGTTTGCCACTCCGAAATTCCGTTTGAGATGTTGTCTGATTCTGAGATATTAGGTATTTATACTTATTGATATCTGGGGTATTATACTTGGTCTTCTGATTTTACATCAGCAATGGCCTAGACCTCGTATAATGCTTTTGCGCTTAAAACTTTCCCTTTACATAAAAATTGATAAAATATCGAAAGATATAAATCAAGTGCAGTTATAAAGAAGATTCCTAAGTGGAACACACCTTTAAGTCGAGCCTTCATCTCTTTGACTAAACGATGGTTCATACCTGAGCTCTTAAGGCCTCGCACTAACCCAGAGTACAGATATCATATAGGTATATTCACCTGTAAGACTGAATCTAGGGAATCTTGATACGGGAGTATATTCTGAGGTGGGACATGCAAATAAGTTAATTTCTTAAAATATTAATCTCGTATCTTGAATCTATTGAAGTTTGTGTGAAAATTTAAGTGGACCAGTATACTGACAATATAAGTGAATCGTTTAAAACCTAAAGTCTATAAAAGGTCAATGGTGCTAGTGATTTGTCATAAACTGATATGATCATCTGACACGAACTCAACAAAAATATGTGTGTAAATATTTCTTTACTGCTTTATGTTACAGAAAAATCACAAAAAGATTTTCAGTGTGTTTTAGCATAAACTTTGAAAAATACAAAAAGATTTTGTTTCTGCTTTATTTTCGATAACCGATGTTTGAAAGTTGAGTTTCAAAATCTAAGTATGCTGAACATATCTCTGAAAATAAACAAGTTCATTAATTTGAAACTTGAGGTTTTAATTGAAAAATTCAAAAACAATTTGTGAAATCTCCAAGGTCATTAATTTGGACTTGGATGATTAACTGAGAGGGTTTAGGATTCTTTCATTGTTAAATTTATAGAGTTATTTGATAGGGGGAGAGAGTCAGTATGCAATCCTGGAGTTTTAAAACTGTCAAAAGGTTTTCATAGAGCCAGGTTTTGTTACTGGGATATAATAATCTTTAATTGTTAAATCTTTGTGAAAGCCAGATTACGATCCTGATAGCTGAGGCTAAGGGGAGTCTGAAGAAAAGCTAAAAGCAAGAGGGAGCTTGCAGAAATAGATCCAGGTGACGATCCTAAAAGCCGGAAGCTTAAAGAAAGGGGGAGGCTGGAGAGAGAGTCTGACGAAAGGGGGAATTGCTGAAGCAGGATACAGATTCAAGAGGGTCTGTGGTGCTGAAGATGTCAAAGCTTCTGGAAGACTAAGAGAGAGAGAGAAGAAGAAATAAAGCTAGGAGATTGACTGCAACAATATCCAAGAGGGAGTTTGTGAATGCAAATGTCTATCTCTTCCGTCAATCACGTATCGTAGCTGAGAAATGTTCAAGACATGGTTTAGAATTGTAGATATTTAGATAAGGTTCATACTTTGTTAAGGAGTCCATCCTTGATTAAGTGTCCATCCTTAGATATAAGTCCATCCTCACGAAAGTCCATTCTCACGAAATGGATGTGCATGTTGGAGAGGATGGACTCACACTATAAATAGGAGGAGTTTGTTGAACATTTAGAACTTTTGCTCATTTGGAGAGTTAGAGAGATTAAGTGTTTTCAAGGTTGTACACTGTTACATCATTAATAGAAAATGCATTATAGTTACGTTCTTGTGTCTGATCCACTCTCGTACACGGATTCCGCACGTGATACGAGATCTACGCAGTCATCGGTGTTACGAATTGAATCCAGAAACGAATCCACATAAATGAGATTTTTCTTGAGTCTAAAATGAACCGCTTTCAAATACAATTCTAACTGCGCTAGTTTCATAGTTTTTCGACCTGTTTAGTCAGTCAAAAGATTTAAACCGTTTCGAAGGTATAAGCTGCGAATTTCTGCAGAATTGGTGTGTTATGTTTTATGATGTATCTTGGTGAATATTTGGAGTTATGTTATGAAATTTATATGGTAGGTTGCCTTATGTGTCTGAATGAATCTTCAACTAGAATCGTGTCAATCAGATAACCAAGGATTTTTAAATAAATTTTTCCGTAAGTTGTAGTCAGAAAGTCCCGAATCTGGCCACTGCTTAGTAAATGATTTTTCACAATTTTTCGGTAAGGAGTTAGGCCTTGAAAATTCTACATAAGGCCTAGCCCACTGAGAGGCATGTCATATAAAAGAGTCATAATTTTTACAACTCAGTAAGTATGGTAAATGAGTCCTCGAAAACAGCCAAATTTCAGTGAATCTCAACATATGATTTTATAATCTTATTAGGGCCAATCTTACTATTCTAAGTGAAAACACTTGTTTGGGGTTTATATAAAAGTTGTACAACATGCCGTAGTTTACATTGTGAACACGTGCACGAAATCACACGATAGAATAACTATGTGTCAACTTGTTCGCGTGCTATTTGCTAGATACGTGTAGGACTTTTGTGACTTGCGTAAACACACACTAATAATTCATGGTAACCATAATAGGGCGTGGTTGACCAATCTAACATTCTAACTCGCATACACTTATATCTTACTGAGCAACACTAAGGTGAGTTCACGATCCCTATTCTTTAAATGTTTTGAAACATAGGGGAAGGAAACATGAACACATTACGGTAGTGTAATGATTTACCGTTATGGTATTACAACGCCTTTATTTTAATAGCATGTTGTTATATCGTTATGGTCACAAAGTAGCAATTATCACATAAAGCCCTTGTAAACCTCAGATCGTTAATATTGGGTGAATAGTGGGGGAATTTTGAGTAGTACTACTGGGCCCGACAAGCCCCACTCGAGCTAGACGTGCTAGCTAGACCGGTAATGGTCAACGGGTGTAGAATTAGCCTAACATACCGCCATGGTCAGTGATAGACCTGGCCAACAAAGGCAACAATAGTCAGCTTCGGTTTCGAACTCTTTCGTGACGGGATTAAAACGCTAGATAAAATACCCGATATTCAGTAAAATACCTGGTTTATTCATTAAATCTACATATGTATGTATATATATATATATATATATATATATATATATATATATATATATATATATATAAGATTCATGTGTGTATTAGGAGAGAGAGAGGGCAAGGTGGCGGCCATGGAGGCCACCTCTTTCTTGGTGTTGCCACTTGTTGGACATAGGAATGTGAGAATGATGATTATCATTCCAAACCTTTCCAACTTCTCTCATATACCAAGATTAAAATCAAAACAACACACTAACTCTTCCTCTCTCATACCTTACAGCCTAACACCCCCATATACACACACTTTCAAAAATTTCAAATCATTCCATGAAGATTCAAGGGCCTTTCAAGGTGATTTCAAGCTAAAAAGAGTGTTTGGAAGTGATTTCAAGCAAGAACAACCTCCATATCATCATCTATTCTCAAAAACCCATCTAAAAATATTGAAGGTATAACTATGTTTTTAAATCATGTTCTTGATTCATAGTGATGATGGAGATGTTAGATGGTTTCTCTTGAACTTGGAATAAATCACAAAACTTATATTTTACAAAGAATGAGATTTAAATCAATGTGAAAGTGAGTGTATATATGTGTGTGTATATGGTTGAAAATTTATGGTCATGTGTGTGTTAAGTTGTGTTTTGATTTTTTTTATTCATGATTCACTTGAGTTGATCTTTAAAAAATGAGTTCATGCATGTGTTATAAAGGAGTCATAAAAGAAAGTTCTTAAAAAGGTTCCATGATTTGAAGTAGATGTGTTAAAAAGTGAAGTTTTGGAAGTTTATACATGTATGTGTATGTTTGTATGTCGTATATGTATGTATATATATATGTTAGTGCATACACAAAATTTTGTCATATCTAAATAAAAGAGGGAATATTTGCTTTTATGTGAAAATAATTTAATGATGATTAGATGAACATGTTGTGATTTATAAGAACATGTATTCTTAGATGCATTTAAGGTTATGTTGGATGATGATGTTATGATATTGGTATAATAGATGCATATACTTAGACATGCATGATGATATATGTTTATAAAAAGGTGATTTGAGTATGATTTAATAAAAATCAGTTTTGGGCAGATTATAAACACTAAAATAAAATTATTTTAAGTGTTTAGTGGCTTATAACTTTGCCATAATGTTTGCTAGCTTTGCATGTTGTACTTGGTGCATTAAAAGTTGTAAAATACATGAAATCGCATGATTTATGTGACTTACACAAAAACTGCACTAATCTGATTATAACCACTATTTTAATCAGTAAATAACATGTATTGTGTTAAAATATCAAGTCGTTTCGAGTTGGGATGGTTATGGTAACGTTTAACGCAAAAATCGGCTTTTCGAGTGATTTTTGTAAAACTGATTTAGATCAGTACATAAACTGATGTTTTTGGTTTAAAAACAAGTATTTTAACTAATTATAAGTTTACTTGGTGTTTGGTTGGTCATACGTGACTTCCGGCGCCCGAAAACGTTACCGAATCGCTAAAATACGCATTTTTCAACACGCACAAGTATGGGTAAAATTTTGTGTAAATCTTATGAGTTAAAATGTGTTATGTAATTTAAACATAAAAATGTGAAAGTATGTTAAGTTTTAACATGATTTTAAAGATTGGATTATGCATGTATATATTTGTACGTTTGGTGCGGTAGAAACGGTAAAAATTGCGTTAAAGGTGTAACTTATTTGTCGAGCATGAAATTTGACACTTATGGGATGTTTTATGTATATTTGTTTTAAAAATGACAAAATAGATAAGTTAGCAATATTTCGCGTGTTTCGGTGTTAAATTATATGAACGTATATGTATATATATATATTACGACGCGCAAATCGTAGATATATTGCGTATAACGGGAGAGTTAACGGATTTACACAATAATGGTCACCAATAAAATCTTTCAAGTCGCAAAATCATAAATATATATACATATATATATATATATATATATATATATATATATTAACGTGCCAACAAAATCAAATATAATAACTTTTCAAGAAAATTCCAAAGTTATGTGATAATTCTAAGAAACGGAGAAACTTAGGATTTTTGTGTTATGTATATTGATTTAGAATCGTTCCTATATTAGGACGTGTAGAAAATCAATCTCTGGGATTGCGCTATTAAAAATACGTGTAGGATCGTGTTTCGACCCGAACGAGTCGTTCAGAGGAGTTTTGATCAGATACAGGTGCGGAAAACAAGTATCTGACTTAGAAACAGCTAGCAAATCACTTTAAACACCTTTCTGTATTGATTTGACAACGATTACATCCAAATCTCAAACCGGCAGCACTTCGGTATGAGTTACAAGGCAATGTTACATGGTTTCACTCTTTTGACCCTATATATAGTGCATGGGGTTTCGCTCTAATGGACATGTACACATGAGCGAAACCTCCAGCTGACACATAAGCGAAACCCTATATGTCCCTATAAGCGAAACCCTATCTAAGATACATACATTTTCCAGTTTTCTCGTATAGCGTGCCCTGATCTAACAATCTAAGACTAAGACTCGATACAAGACGAAGTCGACAGATGTAGTGCACCAACAAACTCCCCCTCAGATGTTGACGAGTCGTTCATCGAGTCTTTGACAATGTCGTGTCTTCGCACCTTTAGTCTTGATCAGTCTCTGGGCTTCTCTTTCTCTATCTTCATCTCTTTCTCTTTTATCACCAACAAACTTCTTCTCTTGGATTTTGACATCTTCTAAATCCATCATCATCAACATGTACTCCCCCTCAAATGTTGACTCTTCCTGCATAAAACTCTACCATAAACATAAGTTTTATGATAAACATTTAAGCATATAGACACCATTTGAAACTATCTCAAACAAATATATAAATACATTTCTAATGAACCACTTGTAACTATATCGCTTTTCATATCAAAACAATACAAACTCCCAAACCATCTGTTCATCATATTTAGCACTTGGAATTTTGAAAATCAGCTTTTCAGTATCAGTTGTCGAAAATCTTTTTGAATTTTTCAAAATTTATGCTAAAATACACTGAAAATCTTTTTTGGATTTTCTGAAAGAAATTAACTGACACCACTTGTAAAGACAAAGACTAACACTAAGTGTGGAAACAACAAGATTCAGAAATGAACATATTTACAAACAATATTTTTGGGAGTTCGTGTAAGAGGATCATATCAGTTTATGACACTTATCACCAACACCGTTAAGCTTCATTTCATTTTAAGCTCTAAACAATTTACTTAGATTGTCAGTATATTTATGCACTTAAATTTTTACACAAAGTTCAATTGTTCCGAGATACGATGTTAATGTTTTAGATATTTAAACTTATCCGTGTGTCCCACTACTTGAATATACTCCCGTATCTAGATCCCAATATTCAGTCTTACAGGTGAGTATACCACAGATGATATCTGTAAAGGGGTTATGTGCGAGGGCCGTGAGATCTCAGGTCGATACTTCCGTATACGTAAAGAGATGACGGCTTCGACTTTTGGTGTGTCCCCTTTAGAGGATCTTTTGATTTCAACAGCAGCGACTATCAATTTTATTGTTTCATCAGCTTGCTGAGGGCAATGCTATGTTTCAAGCATTTGCGAAAAGCATTATCCGGGGACTAGGTCAGTACTTCCATACAGCAGAAGTCCGGGGATAATACCCCAGATATCACTGAGCATAAAGACCTAGTATCTCAGAATAAGGGACCTTTCAAACAAGATTTCAGGGGTTACCTATGTATCCAAACAGTTTTGTTAACCCACAGAATAAGCAAGTTTGATTTTTAGGTTTATATCTCATCACAATTTACTAAATGTGTAAAAACCTACCGACACATCCGCAGTAAGATTGTTTATTACATTTTATCTTTACAATTCTTTAGCATGTTATGACAGTCCACTGATGTACTATCATTTCCTCTTTTCACAACAAAACTCATTTTTGATTTTATAATGTTTTTGGCTTTTTCAAATTTTCTAATGTTTTTGGATTTTCTGAAATTTTCTACTCCCCCTAAAATCCAAACACATTAAAGAAAAATTTAAAACACACTAGACTCATGACCCACTTGAAACATGAAATGTGAAACAAACTGTACAAAACTTGACAACCGATATCAAATCGCATCAATTCGCCATTCACTTGGCATAAACAATCAGAACTTCCCCTATCAACAAACTATTTTCCCATTTAGATTTCAAAACACTTAAGTTTGTTTTAATCAAAATGGTTTTTCCGGAAAATAAGTTTGATTGATTTTACCACTTGTAGGTATATCAATAATAGGTTCGGGGATGTGGTTCATCATATTGTCTTTCAACTACTTGTAGGAAAATACAAGTACAACTTAATGTCCTTGATTTACCATATGTACAAGTTATGCACAATCAAATCTTCTAACCACTTGTAAAACAAACACAAACAAACCTCTTTACCGTTTGCATGATAGACATTATCGAATAAATTCTAAAGAAAGATGCCGATACCTGCTCCTCTCTTACCAACCTGGGAGCTCCAGCAATTTCTGCTTTCCTTTTCAAACACATATAAAGAAAGATGTCGATACCTGATCCACGATTACAAACTTGGGATCTCCGGCAAGTCAGGTTTTTAGTCGAAGAAAATATCCACCCAAGCCTGACCAGCCTTGGGTGTCACCGAGTCACCATCACTCAGTTTCTTACCTTTTCTCTTCTTCTCATAAAATTCTTTAACCCCTTTGACTTTTCGGTCAATCATCTTTACAAAGATATGTTTTACCTTGGGGTTAAAGACCTTCTCATCATCAAATTTCTGTTTATCATTATAAAATTGGTTAGAAATTTCAATTTTACCAATTTTCTTCTTTTAATTCTCAGCCCGAAGTGATGGAAAATCCTCATCATTCACAGTCGGAACTGATTTTTCATCTTTTAAAATAGCTTCACTTTTCGAAACAACTTGTGGCTCATCTGACTTTGTGGAGTCAGATTCATCGCCAGAAGATAGCTCCTCTGATTTTGACCTATCAGAATCATTGCTAGAGCTTTCAGTAGCTTTCTTAACAACCCATTTCTGGTTGTCAGATTTAGCTCTCTTCTTGTAAAACTTGTTTGAACATTCACCAATTTCAAATGTAGAATTTTTAAACAATTTGGTTCTATCAATTGGTGGTTCAAACTCAACCACTTGTTCTTTGAGTTTACGAGATACTCCATGTTTTGATTGTATTGCCTTAGAACACTCTCTGGCAATATGTCCAACAGTGTTGCATTTGAAACAGGTTCTCGTGTCTTTCTTCTGCTCAGCCATCTTCTTCATTTCATCTTGCTTCTTTGCAAGGAACTCATTGTTTGATTGCCTCCAGAAGTCTTTCTTTTCTTCTTCATCTGCTGACGTTCCTGAAACAAATGTCATTTTGGATTTTAAATCACGAACATATTTTTCATTTTTCTATTTTTCTGTAGGAGTAAAACCTAACCCTTTCTTTTTGAAATTACCGTTATGGTTTGATTTCTTTTGGAAACCAGGACCAAAACTGTAACCCTTTTTCTTGTTTAATCTTTGTTTTATTCTTGAGGTGTATTTTTAGGTTTTTCATTAAAATATAAATCTTTTATTTCAGAAATATTAATTTCTGTGAGTTTGAAAACCTTGTTTATCAATGCAGTTTTGACACCTCTTATTGGAAATTCCTCATCAGAATATAATTTGTCAGAATCATTCAAAGTGTAAGCAACTTTAAACGGTTCATCAACCAAATTAGATTTTGATAACAGGAATTCTCTATTATACTCTATTTTGTCCTGTTTTTCTGTTTGACCCGGAGTGCTTGACTCAGACTTTGACTCTGACGCGGACTCCGACTTTGACTCTTCTGTTTCATCATTTTCTAACACGTGATCCACCACTATCTTCATCAATTGAGACTGTTGATCAGTGTCAGACGATGTATAAACGACATCAATACTTTCTGGTAGATTGACTGACGACTCCGACTCCCATTGTAAGTTTGTTGCCTTTTTTACTCTTTCATCATTTGGATTTCTAGCCAAATATCCATTTTCCAAAGGGGGTGGACACTTGTTGTAACTGACACCTTGTTTCTTACCAGATGTCGTCTCTACAGTGCCTTTCTTCTTTTTGGTCTTTTTCATTGGAGTCTTTTCTTCAATCTTTTCTTCTGAGACTTTCTTTTCTTCAGTTACATCATTGTCCTCAAATGCCTTTAAGCTTTCAGCTGTCGGATAAATCCTGTCAATAACATAAGACGAACATGAGTAACTTTTCAACAAACGATTAACTCTTTCAGTTTCAAGTCTTTGAAGTTCAAGTTTCTGTTCGAGATCAGCATACTTCTCAATATAGTTGTTTACAACTTTTTTCTTGACCATGAAAGCTCCCTGAAGTGTTTTCATTGCTGTAGCCTGCTCCTCACTTGTGTCGTTGTACATATTCATTGCCTTATTCAACACATCATATGATTCTTTTAATCTGTTCATGTTGTGGATCAATGAACTTTTCTGTTTCTTTACAGCTTCACAATTTTCACAAGTTATTGGACTTTTCTTTGCAATGGCTACTAACCGGTGTTTTTACTTTCTTTTTTTTTTCTTTGCCTTCTCATCTTCACTGTCGCTTTCTTCCATTATCTTTAGATGTTTTGCCATTTGTCTAGCATAATACTCAGAATCATCATCATCACTATCTTCTTCAACTCTGGCAACAAAAGCTGTGTAAGCTATAGCTTGATCAGGAATATAATCATCCCATGTGAAATTTTCCCAGCTTAAACCTTCAGGTAATTTCTCATCATCTTGATCAATCAAACAAGCTTTTCCATCAGCTGAGACATATTTATCCCAGTTGAATGACTTCTTTTCTTCCTGATTAACCACACAAGCTATCTATCCAGAATCTTCAATTATAGGTCTTCCATGTGCAGTTTGTGCTTGATGTTGATGCTGTTGAGATGGTTGTTGAGCAACTTGACGGTAGATGGCTTTTCGATAGTAATCATTGTTATTGTTGAAAGGATTCTGAGCTCCACTTGCTTCGCGGTTGGTATACTCCCTCTTGAAGTGACCTTTCTCCCTGCAACGAAAACAAGTAACTTTAGATTTGTCAAAACCTAAAGTAGAAACATTAGCCTCACGAAGATCATCTCTCCCCGTGATCTGTTTGAATTTCTCAGCTCTTCTCAATACGCTTGCCAAACACCATTTTATATCCATCAGTTCCATCTCTTCAGCATCTATCTGGTCGTAATCTTCCTTTGTCAGCATTGGATTCCCGATACGACCTGCAACAAAACAACTGTAAGATTCTAAAACCATTCCCAATAAAGACATGTGATTTTTAGCAACTTCCTCAGAATAATTTTGATCATTTTCAAGATTTAAAACAATATTGCACTGAAGTTTTCTCCCATTTTTTGTTGCTGAGATGTTCGGATCAAAAGATGGAAATGATGTGAAACTTGTTTTGCTGTTTGATCCTGATGATGAACCTCCAGAAGAATTCTTGGCGTTGTAAGCAGTTTCTATTTTTGGAGATAGATTTGTAGACTTCTCATTCACCCCTGCTTTGTAATACAACCCAATATCCTGTTCACCATCAAAATCTTTCATCCGGACAATCTTTCTTTGTTCCATTTCCTGAGCTTCCAATTTCTCAATGAATTTGCTCAAGGTTAACGTGCTAAAACCCTTTTTGTTCCTGAGCATCATCAGATATGTTCCCCAAGTTTCATGTGGTAAAGCATCAACAAGCTTTTCAATTAACTCTTCATTGTCTTTGTTGATGCTTAATCTCTTCATGTTCACTAACAAGTTCCAATATCTCTCAATGATTTGTTTTGTACTCTCATTCTTCAATCCTCTAAACAAATCAAACTCCTTTTTCAAAAGCGACTTCTTATTCTTTACCATCTCCTGACTACCAACAAACTTTGATCGCAACGCTTTCCAAATTGAATGTGAACTCCCGTTGTGTTGCAGCAAGACCATAATATCTTCCTTCACAGCTTGTTGTAGCAGATTTAACATCATTTTCTCATTCTTGTATTTCTTCTTGTCATCGGCACTCATATCTTTAATCGCAACTTCCTCTTCATCATCATTTAACGGTCTCACATACTTTGTTTCAACACATTCCCATGCATCTAGGTAGTTAGCTTGTACCCAGTTTTCAAAACGACCTTCCCAACCTTTATATTCTTCAATGTTCAATAGTTTGGGTGGTTTTTGCATTGTTCCCGTTTCGTTTTCGAGCATTTTGGTTTGTGTAATAGACATCGGGGTAACCGGAGTAGTGAATGTGTTGTAAAATTCCTCGTCCATTTTCAGATTTTAACAATTCACACAACAGTCCTTATAAGCGAAATTAGATTGTTGAGGTGTTCAAAAGAGCGAAACCTTGGAGCGAAATCAGATGACCACAAAAGCGAAACCTAATGATAATGTGACATTGGAGCGAAACCAATGTTCAAATGAGCGAAATCCTCTGATAATATGTC
This sequence comes from Helianthus annuus, assembly GCF_002127325.2. NCBI lineage: Eukaryota > Viridiplantae > Streptophyta > Magnoliopsida > Asterales > Asteraceae > Helianthus > Helianthus annuus. Next base: position 79,495,787 of record NC_035436.2, on the reverse strand, counting down.
ACAAGAGCGAAATTACTTGGTCCTTGAAGCAAAACCCCTAATATTGGTAACTATGAGCGAAACTAACAATGTCACAAGAGCGAAACCTCTTAATGTCCGTAAGAGCGAAACCTATTCGAAACCAATTTGAGTTCATTTTTAATTTGAATTTCAAAGCCAAACTCTCAGGGATTTGTCTATGTCCAATAACACACAGTCTGTGACATTTTGATCCAATTTTGACCGGTAAAATTTCCTAAACTGATGAAAGAAGGTGTAGAAGTAAGAAATCTCAATGAATTCCAGCTATTCTCTGCAGAACTCCTCCTCCTGAAGCTCTGATACCACTTGTAGGATCGTGTTTCGACCCGAACGAGTCGTTCAGAGGAGTTTTGATCGGATACAGGTGCGGAAAACAAGTATCTGACTTAGAAACAGCTAGCAAATCACTTTAAACACCTTTCTGTATTGATTTGACAACGATTACATCCAAATCTCAAACCGGCAGCACTTCGGTATGAGTTACAAGGCAATGTTACATGGTTTCGCTCTTTTGACCCTATATATAGTGCATGGGGTTTCGCTCCAATGGACATGTACACATGAGCGAAACCTCCAGCTGACACATAAGCGAAACCCTATATGTCCCTATAAGCGAAACCCTATCTAAGATACATACATTTTCCAGTTTTCTCCTATAACGTGCCCTGATCTAACAATCTAAGACTAAGACTCGATACAAGACGAAGTCGACCGATGTAGTGCACCAACAATACGCACCCAAAGGTGAGTGTCACTAAACCCCTCTTTTTACTGCTTTATATATATTTGGGGGTAGAACACACCAATAAAAGGGTTTACTAATGTTTTTGAAATAAAACATACCTTTTGATATAAATTATATATTTTCGTTGAAAATATATGGATATTTGGATAAATTATATATATTTCAGGATGAAATGGTTTTGGAGAATAAATATGTTTCGGGTGGAAACGGGGTTATGCACGGTGTTTGGTGGAAAACGACAGTGTAGTTGGAACGAATTTGCTTGATCTCAAGATTGTAAGTATCAGCATAGGCTTACATTTCGTTGGGGATTTCAGGGGATTCGTACAACATCGTGTATTAAATTGTCATATTAGTAGGATATATGTATTGTACGTGAGGCAGACATCATATTGTCCTTCAAGAGGACCCTGCGCCCATGATGTCGTTTAATCATTTAAGTATTGCACGCGATGAATTGTTTGTAGATCTATCGAGTTGACAACCCCGTCGTGACCGGTCGCCCCGTGTCAAGTCAAACGATGAATTGATATTTTGTTTATTATCTAGCTTTGATTATCCCTGCATGGTTAATATATAGTTCGTATTGTCTAGCTAACATACGAGTCTGAAAGTTGACGTAATAATTTAATATACAAAACTTGGGCAATATTACTGTTGTCAGATTGATGAACCGACAGAAGGCCCATGGATTTTATTAAGGAAGTAAAATGGACTTTCTAAAATTTATATGGATGTTTTCAAATAAACACCTAATCAGAAAGTTTTCCTTGGAATAAAATTGTTTGTAAGTGAATATGTGAACTCACCTTCCTTTGTGTTGACACTTGATTTTAACGTGTTCTACAGGTAATTGAGTTCGGCTTTGTGAATCATGGCGTATCTTGTGTTTGAATGATGCATGATGTATGTTTGAAAATGTTGGACAAGTTTTAAACTTTCTGGGACGTATGATCCGTGAGGATCAAAGACAACTTAACTATCTAGTCGTGTCGTAAAACGTAATGTTTAAATAACTTGTGTTTAAAATAAATTAAAATGTGCAACAATTAAATGCATCGATTGACAAGACATAAATGGGCACCAACTTCCGTCACCACTACGTTTTATATTCCGCTGCGACGTATTTGGGGTGTGACACCTTACAGCTCACTATTCACTCAAATCTTCCTGATCAGATCCGTTCGGCTTAGACTGAAGCATTGAAAGAAGAAAACCTAGAAGCTGAGTATTTGCGGGGCATGGAGAATGGCTCGTGGAGATGTCAGACGGCATCTATTATTTTATGGAACGGATATGGGTTCCTTTGTTTGGAAATCTTAGGGAGCTTGTGATGGACGAAGCACATAAGTCTCGATACTCTGTTCATCCAGGTTCGGATAAGATGTATCAGGACCTCAAAGTTTTGTATTGGTGGCCGAAGATAAAAGCTCACGTTGTGACGTATGTGAGTAAATACTTGACTTGTGCGAAAGTTAAGGTGGAATACCAGAAACCGTCTGGATTGCTCCAGCAACCAGAGAAACCAATGTGGAAATAGGAGCAAATTGCTATGGATTTCGTAACTGGTCTGCCAAGAGCTTAAAGCGGAAATGATACTATCTGGGTGATCGTTGACCGCCTCACGAAATCTGCGCACTTCCTTGCGATCAAGGAAACTGATAAGTTATCTCAACTTGTTGCTGTTTATCTGAAGGAAGTGGTTTCTAGGCATGGGGTGCCAACCTTTATTATCTCTGATCATGATCCGCGTTTCATATCTGATTTATGGCAATCAATGCATAAGTCATTCGGCTCACGTCTCGACATGAGCACTGCTTATCACCCACAGACGGATGGTCAAAGTGAACGAACCATCCAGACACTTGAAGACATGTTGCGAGCATGTGTGATCGATTTTGGTAAGGGATGGGAGAAACATTTGCCGTTGATAGAGTTCTCGTAAAAAACAGCTACCATACCAGTATTCAGGCAGCTCCATTTGAAGCGTTGTACGGGCGAAAATGTCGTTCTCCTCTTTGTTGGGCTGAGGTGGGTGACAGCTAGATCACATGTCCGGAACTTGTTCTTGAAACTTCGGAAAAGATTGTCCAGATCAGAAATCGTATGGCGGTGGCACGCGACCGTTAGAAAAGCTACGCTGACAAGCGTAGGAACCCCTTGGAGTTCGCTGTAGGCAATCGTGTTATGCTGAAAGTCTCACCCTGGAAGGGTGTGGTGCGCTTTGGGAAGCGTGGCAAGCTTAACCCACGCTACGTTGGGCCATTCAAAATTCTGGAACGAATCGGTAAAGTGGCTTACAAGCTCGAGTTACCTGCTGAGTTGGGTGACGTTCATGATGTCTACCATGTCTCACAATTAAACAAGTGTTTGTCCGATGAAACACTTGTGGCACCACTTTAGGAACTGAGCATCGACAACAAATTGCAGTTTGTCGAAGAACCCATCGAAATTATGGATCGGGAAGTCAAGGTTCGTAAGCATAGTCGAATCCCGATCGTGTGAGTCCGTTGGAACTCAAGACGTGGACCGGAGTTCACGTGGGAGCGCGAAGATCAGATGAAGCTCAAGTATCCTCAACTATTCCCAACTAACCAATCTAATCCTGAGGCAACTGGTGAATTTCGGAACGAAATTCCCTTTCAAGTTGGGGATGATGTGGCACTTGGGGAAAATCCATAATCATCCTGACCTAACACTGTGCTGCTTGGGATTGCTTACCAAATTTCGGGACAAAATTTCTTTCAAGTTGGGGATGATGTGACAACCCGAGAATTCAAGGTCTTTTCCCTTACGCATCACTTGTGTCACAACCTTGTTTTATGTTATGACATGTGTAGCTTATTTGAATGATTAAAGTATTCTTGATGCTTGGTGGTTATATGTGTGTTGATTATTGTTTGATGTGGAATGAAAACGCGTATTGAAGAAGGTTAGGGTTCTTCGCCCAAACTTGAGTCGACGAAGATTGAGTCTTCGTCCCAATCATGCTTCGACGAAGGTTGATCCTTCGCCGGATGATACTTCGCCGAGCAGAGACTTTGGTCCATATTAGTTCGTGGCCCAGAGTGGGCCGGACTATTAGTATAAGTGTATAACCCTCATAATCTATAGACGTATCTACGAAACTCTAAAGTTCTCTCTTCCTATCCTTCGTGCGACGATAGTTTGGAGAATCTCGAAGCATATTTCTTATACCTAGCATTGATCATCTCTCGGTGAGTATAATTACGAGTGTAGTTATTTGTTCGATTGTATTCGACTGCGTGTAATTGCTTAATATGTATGTAGCAATGATTTTAAACCATGTTGATCTAGAGTTGTAGATTAACCTGATTCATACCATGGGCAATAATATATGTTGAAAACAAACAAATTAGGGTTGATCTATTAGTGTTTTTGACGGTTATTAATCAATAACAAGGGTATGTAATTCGGTGTTAGTACTGTGGGGTTATTAGTTCTGATGATGAATGATGATTAAGGTTGTATAAACATCCTAGGATAACTGTAGTTTGATCCATCATTCATGCCGAAAATGTGTTAACTGTTGTTATGTGTTAATAAGTTGTAACTGTTGATGGGCGACGAAGACCATCCATGACGAAGGATCTGGCCCGACGAAGAATGGATTCTTCGTCAGCTGACTATTGACGAACCCCTTGGTTCTTCGCCGTGCCCATTCACGACGAAGAATTGATTCTTCGTCGTCTGTGTTTGACGAACTCGTTGGTATCAATTCATTTTTCTCATTAGTTATTACCGTCATACCTCCTTTCTTTGGAACTACTTGGACGGGACTTACCCAAGGACTATCGGAGATTGGGTAAATAAGTCCAGCGTCAAGTAATTTGATGACTTTGGTTTTAACCACTTCTTGGACATTTGGATTTACACTACGTTGTGGTTGTATTACCGATTTATAGTCATCATTCATTAAAATTTTGTGTGTGCACATGGAAGGACTTATTCCTTTAATATCTACAAGCTTCCAATCGATCGCATTTTTGTGTTTTTTCAAAAGCGTAATTAATTTTTCTTTTTCTAAACTACTCAATTTTGATGAAATAATTACAAGTGATTCACCATCTTTGTCTAGAAAAGCATATTCCAAACCTTTTGGGAGTTCTTTGAGCTCAAGAGGTGGGTCTTTAGGAGACTCCTTATTTGGTTGCTCATTTTTTTCAAGAATCACAAAGGTTTGTTCTATGGCGACCTCTTCTTCAACAAAGTGGTCAATTTCTTCTCTTGTATCGGGTGGTTCATCTTCATCTTCAATTAGGGGGTCATTATTTCCGAATGTATATTTCATTGAACGCTCAAGATCGACACTCTTTTTAAACGCCCCTGATTGAATAGATAGATTGTGGTACTTCCGATTTTTCAAAGCTTCGTGGGTTTTTACAAAAGGTCGTCCCAACACTAAAGGAGCGTCATCAAGGATGACAAAGTCGGTTAGGATTACCATTTGGTTGGTTTGGACCAAGACATCCTCAACTATCCCTATTGATTTTATTACTTTCCGATTAGATAGAAAAATGGGTATTTGAAGTGGAGAAAAATCACTAATACTTAATTTTTCGAAAATGTAGTCTGGCATTATATTAACACAAAGATCTTTATCAATTGTGATGTTACTAATAAAGGAGTTTTGAAAAAAAAAAACATGGAACCGGTGTAATGTTAATTTCAAATGGGTCTTCTTTTATTAGCGAAGTTTGGTCATTTGTTAACTTAATGATTACCGTTTCGTCAATTTTAGTATTAGTATTTAACTCTTTTAAAAACTTAGCATGAGTGGGTACTAAACAGTGATTTTCGAAAGTAGGTGACAAGAGATTAATTTTTGCAAAATTAGACTCTTCTTGAATTTTAACGTTATCGGACTCACCTTTCTCGTTGTTTAACTCATGTATCGGTTTTTCACTTACTTGTTCTTCCATTTTTACATTTTCAACTATCTCTACTTTATTACAAGTTAATTCTTCCCTTGCGCGGGACTCCTCTTCCTTTGCACGAGATTCTTTTATGCAACGTTCGATAGTTTTAATGTGTTCTATTATCTTATCGGCTATGTGGGTGATAGAGTAAGGATCAAGATCCTCAAAGCTTGAATCCGGATGTTCGATCCTTTGTTCCTCATAATACTCATAAGAAGTAGATGGTTCACACCATTTTTCTTCATTGTAAGTATATGATGGATAAGGGTCGTAATTTTGTTCTTCATAATACTCATATGAGGTGGGTTGTTCACGCTATGGTTCCTCATAATAAGCATATGAAGGTGGAGGCTCATATCTTGGTTCCTCAAAGTCTGAGTGTGAAGGCTCGTACCTTGGTTCATCAAAATATGAGTATGAGGGAGAAGGTTCATACCTTGGGTCTTCATAGGATGTGTGTGAAGTTGATGGCTCGTACCTGGGCTCCTCATAATAGGTGTATGAAGTGGATGGTTGAAAAAGGTCACAATATTGTACCGAGTGAGGGTCACCACAAATGGTGGAATAGTCTTCCCTATAATCATCCTCCTCATACGTGTAGTTGTAACCTCCTAAGTATTGATCCATAAGAATCACTCAGCAGACCACAAGAGAGTCTCGAGACCAGAAAACGAAAACAAAAATAAAAATGGAAACAGAGGCTGGACACTGCCCCGTGTTCAGTGGACACGGCCCGTGTTCAGGTTCTGTATCTGGGCGTTTTAATAAAAGTAACTGGTTTTGTGCCTCACGGGGGCATGTTCAGTGAGCACGACCCCGTGTTCAGACTCTGTATCTGGGTGTTTATGAAAAAATTGCAGCACGGCCCCATGTTCATGCTATTGTAAATGCAAAAACTAACTAAAATGCAGAAAATGTGCGCGCGTTTTAAAAAGGTTTTGAAAAACTGATTAGGCTGTCGATTTTAAGCTTTCTTAAAATCCTTGTGTCCCCGGCAACGGCGCCAAAAACTTGATGTGTGCGGTGTGTTTTATAATTTTATATATATTTTTAGCCCCTACACTTTAGTCAAATTTTAAATTTATAAAACACGATATTTTACTAACACTAGACACACATATGGGCAAGTGCACCCATCGTGAGCGTAGTATAGCGTTGGTAAGATACCGAGGTCGTCCAAGGACATAAGAGCTTTTAGTACCGGTTTATCCTCAACGTCTAATCAAATCAAAATTTTAGAAGAAAAGGTTTAAACATGAAAATAAAAAAAAAGTAGAAATGCTGAAAATAAAAATAAAAATAAAAATAAAAACATATAGACAAGATGAATCACTTGGATCCGACTCGCCTTTAGTGTAACCTTTGATTATTTCCGCACTTTTGCACTTTTTAAGAGATTATCTTAGTTATAGTAGTAGGCCCCTCTTTTGAAGGTAACGTTACCCTCAACCCAGTAGTTTGAGTCAGCAAGGATACAATCCTAAAGGGTTGGATTATTGAAAGATAACTAATTAAGTTATTAATGCGTAATGTGGTAGGCCCCTCTTTTGAAGGTGACGTTACCCTCGGCTAAGTAGTTTGAGTCAGCAGGGATACAATCCTAAGTAGTCGGGTTAATGTTTTAATAGTAGTTTACATATGAGGGGGTCAAGAAATTCGAACCCCCGCCATCCAATACCAGTGGGTATAGAAGTTGGTCCTACTAAGCTTGACCTAGGTCCTTGCAGGATCTATACACTGAACAAGGCAAGACGCTTACCAAACCATTCCCTTAACCCCCGACCAGGTAGCCAACATATCTCCATATAGACCGTGGAGATATGAATGGTGTAAATCTTTTATTTTATATAGACAGTAAAATAACGCCAGGACACCACGGACAAATGATAAGGAAGTTTCACCTTCAACATAAGAAACTAGTTATTAAAGTCATTAATACATAACCAAATAAAAAGTGCGAAAAGATTAAAAAAAGTATTACACTAATGCTTGTCTTCACCAAGTGATGTAAGAGACTTAGGAAAACATGGCCTTTGATTGTCAAGAACTCTTACTATCAATCTTGGATCCCGAGACTACTACACACACTCTATGATGGATGATGGATGATGGTGGTGGATGTGGGTTGTGATGGTGGTGGTGGGTGGGTGAAGTGTGAGAGAGGTGGTTTGCCAAGGGATGCCTTAGAAGTGAACCAAGCACCTCTATTTATAGTCTGCACAGAAGCCCGGACACGGCCCCGTGTCCATTGGGCATGGCCCCGTGTCCATCCATCTTCTCTTTCTTCATTAAATGCAGTTTGTCTGCATTAGTTGACCATGCCCCCGTGTCTGCTGGGCACGGCCCCGTGTGCAGAAGCGTATCTGTACTATCAAGATTTGCTTGGATTCTGAAAATCTTAGCGTTGACCACGGCCCCATGTCCGGTGGGCACGCCCCCGTGTTGGGAAATAGAAGCTTCTACAACTGTCTTTTCTGCAGACACTTGGGCACGCCCCCGTGTTCAATGAGCACGGGGCGTGTTCAGCCTTCTGATCTCTTGTTTTTGCTTGGGAAGATGTTGTCGAGGGGTCGGGCATGCCACGTTTATTCCTTTTCTTGTATTATTGTTAGATTTGGCTGTATTTTTTCTTCTTTTGTTCATTTAAGCTCATTTATTCCTGAAAATACAAAAGGAAGACAGAAGCACAGTTTTTCCAATATTAGTACTTGAAAAGAGTTAGTTTTATGCCTCATTTGATGTAATTTATATGTTGCATTTTACACACATCAAATACCCCCACACTTGAATCTTTGCTTGTCCTCAAGTAAAACTCTTTATAATGTGGCTTACACACCCAAATGGAATGGGTAGAAGAGAAGGTTTTGGGGCTTGTCTTGAGTGTCGGGAATCCAAGATTTTTATTAGGTTTTATTTTTATGTTATTTACAATCCTATTCGTTATGATTTATTTAGAATATTACATAAGAGAAATTACTTATTTGGGCATAACATGCCTCTTTAAAATTCCATTTATATACAAGTTCACATACCTCACGGGAGATCACTCAACACTCGGCCGAAGATGTATTTTTGTGAAACACTCGGGACCGGCATGGAACTTACTTCTACCATATGCTTGCCAAACAATCAGTCCTCCTCCTTTTTAACTATACACCTTTGTAAATATCAAGAGGACTTTGAGGAAGGGTTAGGCTTGGGTTAAAGGTAGGTGGTTTTGGGTTAGTGGTTAGTAGAAAATGGCGAAAGGCGTAAAAAGCGTCGGTTTTCGTAAGATCTTTTATTTTTGTAACTTTTTATTCTAATGAAGCAATTCTTCAAACAAAATTCTGTTTGATGAACTTGTTTATTTCTTTCTTCACTTCATCAATTTTTTTTTTTTTTGATAAGGAATGGCACATGAAAACCGAGCTTTTTATTAAAATAAAGGGTTTAAAATTAAAAAGGGTTTTGGTGGGTAAAGGGTGTTTGCTTTGCGGGTTTAGAAATGAAAAGGTTTAGGCTCAAAGGGGTTAACTAAGGGGATTTTGGGTAGGTGGTAAAAAAAGAAAAATAATGGTGTTGAAAGAAAAAGGGTTATTCCTAATGTTAGGATCTGAGTTTGGATTGATTGTGATTTGGGTTTGAATTAAGATGAACAATGAAAGAGTAGTGCAGCGGAAATTAAATGAAAGCAAACTTTTCACAATCAAACAGGAGAAATGCTTTCAAACATACATTTTTCAACAGAGAATCAAATGCTTAAATTTATTTCAAACTTTGATTACACTTTGATGACCTAGCCTATTACACTTGTAACACTTGATATTTGACTTATCCAACCCAACCCTTAAATTCCCATGAAGCCCTGGGAATTTTCTCCCTGTTCTTTTGTAGAATTTGCTTGTTCTAACACTAAGCAAAGCCAATTGATGCAAAATGTCCATCTCTTCTAAGTCAGTGGGATCAAAATGTTGCAAATCATTGAGTTCAAAGCACAAGTTATCTGACATCTGGTTTTCATTATTTGCAGTGAAGGCATAATTTGCAGAGTGAGAATCAGAGTTGTTAAAATTACCACCAGCAGTTATGTCAATAAAATGATCATAACTCTGATCCTTACTGCTGCTACCAGATTCTTCCTGACCAAAAAGAGCTGTGTTGCCAAATGAATAGTCATCAGCAACTTTACTAGACTCTTGCAACTTCCTTTTATGGTTTAACTCCCTTTCATAGGTCAGAAGTCTACCATGGAGTTGGGTCAGGGTCAGATCTTTGAACTTAGCTGAATTCCTAGTGACAAAAGCAATTATGTCCCATTTTTCAGGTAGTGATCTAAGGAACCTGCTATTTTAAGTTGCATTTGTAAATGTAACTTTAACAAGCCTTAGTTCACTAATGAGACAGCTGAAACGTTCAAATTGTTGGGTTAATGATTCACCCTTGATGTGACAAAATGTTTCATACTGCTGATTCAGAATTTCCCTGTTGTTTTCGATGACCTATTCCGTCCCCCCAAATTGTTCCTTCAATGCATCCCATAATTCTTTAGCACTATTACAATGTAACAGCCCAGCATAGATTTCATTTGGTAATGCAGATGCTATGATGCTAAATGCTTTGGCATCGAGTTCGAACTTTTGAAAATCAGTTTCAGTATAGTTTTCAGTTGGTTTAGGATCGAACTTCTTTGAATCCTCAGCACTTGGCACCATAGGAACATGAGGACCAAAAACAACAGACCTCCAACATCCAGTGTTCTGTTGAGCAAGGATGTGACCCATCCTTCTCTCCCAGATGTTGTATTCATTACGTTTAAGCATGGGTGGTTTGCAAAGAGAGCCAATGTTTTTATCATCTTGTGATTGTGACGTCATCCTGGTTGTTTTACAGGCACTGATTAATCAACTTTAATGTTGATTAAACCTTGCTCTGTTTTTCAACGAAACGAACAAACTATCAGTATCAACGATTGTGAGCTGAACTATTTATGTCAAAATGATTGTTAAATCAAATTTGACTGTCCAAGCTCTGATACCAATTGTTAGGATCTGAGTTTGGATTGATTGTGATTTGGGTTTGAATTAAGATGAACAAGGAAAGAGTAGTGCAGCGGAAATTAAATGGAAGCAAACTTTTCACAATCAAACAGGAGAAATGCTTTCAAACATACATTTTTCAACAGAGAATCAAATGCTTAAATTTATTTCAAACTTTGATTACACTTGCATGTATGCTTACAAACTCCCCCTCAGCCCGAGCTCAATAATTTGTTCGTGCAGGAAGAAGATGGTGAAGAGCTGATAGAACAGTACAGAGCACTGTTCTATTTATAGGCACGCAACAAACCACTGAGCATCTAAGCTGACGTCACCATGAAAGTGACATCTAACCTCCTAACAAACTCTTAACATCTGACCTATACAAACACTGCTATGCTAACTACTGATGTTACAATATATTACATAAAGGAAATAAACAACTGCTGCTTCCTTCCACTGCTGTGATCCCAGCAGTACTTGTCATGATCAGCAGTGCTTGAAACAAGGCAGTAGATTGAGCAGCAGAGCTTTAGTTCTTCATCAGTCTTTGACTTAGCTCAGCAGTTGTAGGTCAGCAGTTTGTATGATCAGTAGATAGGAGGTCAGTAGATGTTGAAACCACTTTCAAGGGGAGAGACTTGCATGCATAACATCTGCTTATTCTGGATCCACTGCCCTGATCCAGTTTTGGCTTTTATTATCTGTTCCTTTGGCAGGGTTCAATCCCAACACCTAATGCCTCCATCATTTACTTTACTTGCGTTTAAGTTGGTAAGGATCGGGAATGTATCGTCATGGCAAGTTCTGGAGTTTTAAGAAACCAAGCGGCTATTCACACAAGAAATGTAAAATGAGCATTTAGTTTAAAGATGTGTATTTGTATGCTCAACGAAGGCTCAAAACTCACTTTTTGTGGGAATGGGTTTTTATGTGATCAAGTACATATAATCGAATTTTAACTAGATTTGTCATGCCGTTTCATAATTTTCTTATGTTGGTTCTTTTTATCACGACGCTATCAGTTGTAAATTTGTAAAAATATAACCTTTTTAGAACTTGTAATTCCCAAATTAAACCAAGACAAGTAAAAAAATGAAAAGTTTTTGAAAAAATTTGGGGTGTTTAGCGGTTCCAATAGAGTTTTGTGTAAGGCTTATAATTAGGACTTGCAAAATTCAAGGTTTTAGCATCCCCCCACACTTAAATTACACATTGTCCTCAATGTGTCCCAAAAATAAGTTTTTAAGTTGATTGAATGTGTAAAAGGTGTATTAAAAACAAAATTTTATGTAAAAGGTGGGTCAACACGGCCTTGTGGTCAGATTGCCAGTAACAAAGACTTACAGAAGGTGGACACGGGGGCGTGTCTGGTGAACACGACCCCGTGTTGGCACAAGTTAAACAACAATCTGCAAAATTAAACAAACAGCAGGTCTGGGCGATGGGCACGTGGGCGTGTCGGCTGGGCACGACCCCGTGTGGATAAACTGCAAAAGTGTAAAACAGGTTTCTGGCTTCGGTGTTGTTGTCCCGGCTTTAGTAGCACTACTGTTTAGTGCTCTACGCCTCGTATGTACCTGTTTAACTAATAAATACCACACCAAACAATAACAAACATCCTAATTTACCAAAGTTCATCATCCACGTCCCAAGTTAAAAAGAAAAGAAATGCAGAAAATAAAAAAGTGCTAAGGGAAAGTAAATTGTTCAACAAGTGGCACGCAGGCCAGAAATTGTTCATGAGATAAGGGGGTTAACCTGTGAGACCTCCATACGTGGGATGCTACCTCCAACTCATCCCGCTCAATCCATCTCCTCGTCGTCATCATCATCACCTCCTCTGTGGCCCGCCATATACTCCCGGATGTTTCCAATGTCATCCTGCATGTCGGAGATGTTTTTGTCTATTACTCCGACCCAGGCGTATGTGTTGCTAGCCATGTTGTAGGTGTTTCTGGTGCACATAAGGTTTTCCTGCAATAAATCATGTAAGCTTTGAAAGTTAGGAAAACCGCCTCCTTGAAAGGAGGATTGACCCGGATCACCCTGGTGCTGGTAGTGGTACTGAGGAAGAGGACGGATGTGTGGAGCGTGTAAGACGAGTGCTTCTTGCGGGTTCCATGCATGCCCTTGAAGCGTTTGAAATCTGATCGACCCGTCATCTGCTTCATAAATCAACTTCATGGAGCGGCAAATGACCATGTCCACTTTTCCCGACCATGGGTCTTTTGAAAAGACCTCGGCATCCTAGCAACAAAGTGTTTGAAAAGGCGGTAAATCCACCCTCCAAATAAGATAGGAGTCGGGGGAGTAGCAAGTTGGTTCCAGTGCATGTTACGGAGTAGTAGGTATGGAACATCAAGGTTGACACAGTTGTGGATGCAATGGAGGACAAGCAGATCCCGTAACCCTACAACACCGCTGCTGTCGTGTCTCTGGCTAAGAGAGTAGGTGAGGACCCTGTGGATGTAGCGGTAAAGAGGGTCTCTCAACTGTGTGCTCTTAGTCCGGCTCGGATTATAGTTGCCTTCCCCTATTTGAGCCCAAGCAGCTTGGCGTTGATTTTCTTGAATTTCACGTAGACCGCCGGTGTTCTCTTCATCTCTAGCATCCTCTTCCGCGTACAACCCACCTATTTCCCCAAACTGTGCGATCGAGATCGAGTACCTAGTCCCCCCACAACGGAACTCTACCCCATCATTGTCAAACGGATCAGCTCTCGTCTTGAAGGCGAATGTGCAGTAGAATTCCATGTTGTATTCATGCACGGAGTGAAGCCGAGTGCAAAGGGCAACTCGTAGTGGGATGGTGACAATGTTGTTCAAGCGGTCTATCTGGTTCACTACTCCTAGAAGATCCATGCATACTTGTCATGTGTACTCCTCGGGCCTAGTTCTTAGCACATCGTATCTTGCTTGAGCATCCAACTCATTTGCATTGAATCGGGTAAATTTCTTGGCCATCTGAAAGAAAACACCAAACAATTAGCAAGAAACAGTGAAATTTTCGAAGAAAACTGAAAACAGTCGGCTGAACATGGCCCCGTGTTCAGCGGACACGTCCCATGTTGGACTAAATTTGGCTGGACACGCCCCCGCGCTCGCTGAGCATGACCCCGTGTCCAAGCGTCTGTTTACCAAAATTCCCATTTTTCGACCCGTTCCCGAAAACTTGAAAATTTTTGGTCCAGTAGGGGCGGTTTTCCCCGAAAATGAAACCCCAAGTGCCGTTTTTCCCAAAACAAACCGTTTACCCCTTCAATTTTATCTTTTTCGGTTCAAAAACAAGGGTTTGGGTTTTTTGTGAGAAATCGGTCAAATCTACAAACAATACAAGTTGATTTACTTCCTATAACATGTATCTATACTAATGCTAACAGATCTAAGCAAAAATTTGAGGTTCGATCCGGTTGAAGTTTAAGAACCCTAGATTTTTCCCCAAAATTTTGATGTTAAACTACATGCAAATGCTTAATCTAACTACTTATGATGATAGAATCATACCTTGATGTTGTTAGAAGTAGGGGAAACATTGGAATTTGCAGAAATATTCGCTGGAACCAGAGAGTTTTTGGGGAAACGGGGCGTGTGGAACGAAGAAACTAGATGAAAATGGGGGTTTTATCCTGACAGCTGCGCGGACACGGCCCCGTGTCGCTGAACACGGCCCCGTGGGCGGGCAAAATAATTTTTTTTAAGTGCTCGTGTGAGTTGTCACACCCCCAAAATCCACCTGCAGAGTATCACCGCTTGGGAGCGTGACTGACCAGGATCAAGCCACTAATCATATAGAACAATATATATATAGTAAAAGTAATTGCCATTAAACCAAACCAAATCCATATGAAAGGTGTTCCAAAACATAAGTAAGTTATCATTGTATAGCGGAAGCGTATAATTAAAACCCATCATAATAAAGTATCAAATGTCATAAGTGTTTAACGAGACAATCACGATCCAAGCCCACAACGACCAGCTCCTCCCTGTGCAAGCTCCATGTATCTAACGACCTGCAAGGCATGTAACAGAGGGTCAACAACTAGTTGAGCGAGTTCATAGAAAGTAAGCGCGTAATAGTAAGTTCATTTGTAACATGTGGCTCTACTGGGCCGATAGTACGTTCTATTGGTGGGGGCTTCCCATGTTGTATAACCACTAGACTATTCGTAACCATAAGTGTTCTACATATCCCGAGAACAGTAATACGTACAAGTTTACGTAGGTTTTACGTAAGTAATCCTTCACAACCGAGGATAGGGGTACGCGGGGGTTTACGTAGGTTTTACGTAAGTGCCTGACACAACCGAGGCAGTAGTGAGTATAAGTTCACGTAGGTTTTACGTGAGTGTCCTTCGCAACCTGAGGACAGTGAATAGCACAAGTATACGTAGGTTTTACGTATGTGTCCTGCACAACCGAGGACGATGGTATGGTAGTCTAGTAACAGTGTATGTACGAATCTAGTCAATCTCATTCCTTCAATCCCATTCCCAAGCCCTTGGGAATCCCATGCCTTAGTAAGGTGTGAACTCACCTTGGTTTGCTCGGTATGCTAGGTTATGCACTCACAAGGAAATCAATCAAAGCCTAGAGTATGCATGTGTTCACAGTCAGTACATGTTTGTAAGGTTTCGCTTGCAAAGTTCATCACATAGTGTGTGTAACAGTTAACATCAAGCATTGGAACCAGTTAATCATCTTCATACAATTCATGCTTGATAGGAAGAACACGCAATTAACATACTTTACCAAGTTAACACGTTTAACAGAATTCACGCACTAACAATGTTATATGTCTACTGAGTTAACATCTTTAAAGTCTTAACGGAATTAACGTGTTTAACTGGATTACACCCTAACATAGTTTACTAACTAATAGAGTTAATAAGGTTAACAACTTAACCAATAATCAGATCATGTGTATAGCAAACAATTGAGCTACTTCATTATACCATCAAACATTCAGGCAAAGCTTCCTAGTTAATACTCGGACAATCAACCATGTTATAAAGTTTGGACAAGATGTAACACCCCCACAAGCATATAAACTCGGACAAGAAGTGAAGGGGGGGGGGGTTCCCTGTTCAAAAGTCGGACCATGGGGTGTGGGGGGTTAAAAGTCGGACAAGAAAGTGGGCTAAGAAACTCGGACCATAAGGGTGTCACAAGGTCGGACTAAGGGGAAGTCTTAACAAAGTTCGGACCAAGTGAGGGGTTGTTAAAACTCGGACAAGGGTAGGGGAATTAAAAGTCGGACATCCCACCTCCTTATTTGAAAAAACTCGGACCCTTAGCATCTTATGAAGTTCGGACCTTTAGGCTTTCATACAAATAATTCGGACAGTAGCATGTATGTAAAAACTCGGACCACCTACAAGTCTTTAAAGCTCGGACCCCATCCATTACATCCATAAAGTTCGGACTTTACTTATAATATCACAAAGTTCGGACCATGTTATGTATATGAAAGTCGGACAAGTCTAAATGTATATAAAGGTCGGACCTTTAAATCATAAAACTCAGACCACCAATAGTCATACATACGATTATTCAAGTTCAACGTGATTGTATCAGTTACGTTCTTATATTCATACGATCTGGAAAACCCTAATTCATACATTGCACAGCAGAAATCTATTCAACAATTAACGCTTTCATCATAACAGACATATCTTGATATCAAACAACCAATTACACAACTAATCAATATCATTTCGCAATCATCAGGATTCAATCAATAACTACAGAGCTAGAGCTAGTATTGTGAAGAACTAGGGTTTACATGCATCAATCAATTAACAATTAATCACAAACAATGATTAAACAATTACCTTGATTTGATTCTAGATGGATTGGTAATCAAACTTGATGCAAAAGAACTTGTGAAGCCAAGAATGATGAGAAGATGGTTGTAGAGAGGATTAGAGAATATGAGGGTACGTGTTTTGATTCTTGTGATGATTAGTGAATGATTAGGGAAGGAGATTAGGGTTATGAGTTGTTAAAGTTTCACTATTAACCCTAAACACCCTTAAGTATTATCTATTACAGTTTCATCACCACATTAACACATAACCATTCACAATCACACAATACACTACATTGTATCAAGACGTTACAGTTCCACAACAAATCAATTGTGCAAATAAACAACTAAACAACAATAAACGTGCAATACTCGAACAAGAGGGATTCTCTTGCTTTTGAGGACCTTAACATCCCGGTCCGTGATTTCAACTGGCTCCTCGACGAACTGCAACCGCTCGTCGATAGTGAGTTCCTTAAAAGGAACTATGAGGGTCTCATCTGACAGGCACTTCTTCAGATTCGACACGTGAAGTACATTGTGAACTGCACCGAGTTCAGCTGGTAGGTTTAGCTTGTAGGCCACTTTGCCTATTTTCTCAATGATCTCGAACGGTCCGACATACCGCGGATTTAGTTTGCCCCGTTTGCCAAAACGAACCACACCCTTCCACGGTGAGACTTTGAGTAAAACCCGGTCCCCGACCTGAAATTCCAATTGCTTCCTACGCTTATCCGCGTAGGCTTTTTGACGGTCGCGTGCTGCCGCCATGCGTTGTCGTATCTGTGCTATTCGTTCAGTAGCGTCAACTACCATTTCTGGACCTGTAATCTGACTATCCCCCACCTCTGCCCAACAGAGAGGTGACCGGCATTTACGTCCGTACAATGCCTCGAATGGAGCGGCTTGAATGCTGGTGTGGTAACTTTTATTGTACGAAAACTCCACTAAAGGGAGGTGTTTTTCCCAGCTGTTGCCGAAATCAATAACACATGCCCGCGGCATGTCTTCTAGGGTTTGAATCATGCGCTCAGACTGCCCATCCGTCTGAGGGTGATAAGCTGTGCTCATGTCTAAACGAGAGCCAAAAGCTTTGTGCATCGCTTGCCATAGTTCTGAGGTGAATCGTGCATCCCGATCCGAAATAATGGAGGTGGGCACCCCGTGCCTCGAAACAACTTCTTTTAGATAAACGTCTGCGAGAGTGGAGAACTTATCCGTTTCCTTAATAGCCAGGAAGTGTGCAGACTTGGTGAGTCGATCCACGATCACCCATATGGTATCATTCCCACGCTGAGATCTAGGTAGGCCTGTAACAAAATCCATGGAAATTTCTTCCCATTTCCACTGTGGTATCCTGGGTTGTTGAAGCAGGCCCGCTGGTTTCTGGTACTCCACTTTGACCTTTGCACATGTCAAACACTTGCCGACGTAAGTAGCGATGTGGGCTTTCATGCTAGGCCACCAATATGTTGTTTTGAGATCGTGGTACATCTTATCCGACCCTGGATGTATTGAGTAGCGAGACTTGTGTGCTTCATCCATCACAAGCTCTCGTAAACCGCCATAAAGTGGGACCCAAATACGCCCTGTTACATAGTAGGCGCCATCTTCCTTTTGTTCCATTCATTGCCTTGAGCCGCGTAAGGCTTCAGCTTTGATGTTTTTGGGCTTTAATGCTTCCATCTGAGCAGTTCGTATTTGTGCAGGAAGACTGGACTGAATAGTGAGTTGCAAGGCTCGTACACGCCTAGATAAAGTATCTTTTCGACTGAGAGCATCCGCCACAACATTGGCTTTGCGTGGATGGTACTTGATGGCGCATTCGTAATCATTAAGCAACTCGACCCATCGTCGTTGACGCATGTTCAATTCCTTCTGCTTGAAGATATGCTCGAGACTCCTGTGATCGGTGTAAATAGTGCACTTTGTACCGTATAAGTAGTGTCGCCATATCTTAACCGCGAAAACAACAGCTCCCAGCTCTAAATCGTGCGTCATGTAGTTTCGTTCATGTATTTTGAGTTGCCGCGAAGCGTAGGTAATAACTTTATCCCGCTGCATCAATACACAACCAAGCCCCTGTATCGATGCGTCACAATAGGCCACAAAATCATCCGTGCCCTCTGGCAATGAGAGAATAGGTGCGCTGCACAGTCTATCCTTCAGGTACTGAAAGGCAGTTTCTTGTGTATTACCCCAACGATAGGTAACACCTTTCTGTGTCAACATAGTGAGCGGCTGTGCGATCTTCGAAAAGTCTTTGATGAATCGCCTGTAGTAACCCGCCAAACCCAAGAATTGGCGTATTTCTGTCGGTGTACGCGGTGCAGGCCAGTTCCTGATCGAATCTACCTTGGATGGATCGACATGAATCCCATCCCTGTTCACTACATGGCCTAAGAAGTGGACTTCACGAAGCCAGAAGTCGCATTTTGAAAACTTGGCGTACAGTTGTTCCTTCCGAAGGAGTTCCAAGATAAGACGTAAGTGCTGCTCGTGTTCCTCCTGACTCTTGGAGTAGATCAGAATGTCGTCGATGAAGACAATGACGAACTTGTCAAGATAGGGTTTGCACACCCTGTTCATAAGATCCATGAAAACTGCAGGCGCGTTCGTCAGCCCAAATGGCATGACTAGAAACTCGTAGTGACGGTAGCGAGTTCTGAATGCTGTCTTGGAGACGTCCTCATCCCGGACTCTCAGCTGATGATAACCAGACCTTAGATCAATCTTGGAGTAGTAGCTCGACCCTTGCAATTGGTCGAATAAGTCGTCAATACGAGGGAGAGGATAGCGGTTCTTCACTGTGACCTTGTTCAGTTCACGGTAATCGATGCACATCCTGAAAGTGCCATCCTTCTTTTTCACGAATAATACTGGAGCTCCCCAAGGCGAAGAGCTTGGACGAATGAAGCCCTTATCCAAGAGCTCTTGTAGTTGCTTCGAAAGTTCTTCCAGTTCAGTTGGAGCTAAACGATACGGTGCGCGGGCTATTGGTGCTGCTCCTGGAGCTAGCTCAACTTGAAACTCGACCTGGCGATGAGGCGGTAGACCAGGTAAATCTTCAGGAAACACTTGAGGGAATTCGCGTACAACTGGAATATCCTCTATTCTGTTCTCTGTCGTCGATGCATCAGTAACTAGAGCCAAAATGGCCGTGTGACCCTTTCGTAAACATTTCTGAGCCTTCAAGAAAGAGATGATGCCAACCACAGCACCACTCTTGTCGCCTTGAACTTCGAGAGGTTCCTTACCCGAACGAGGAATGCGAATGATCTTCTCTTTACATAGAATCTCTGCCTGCTGCTTGGATAACCAATCCATACCAACGACGATGTCAAAACTACCCAGAACTATTGGAATAAGATCAATCGAGAAGATCTGACCCGCTAGAACGATGTTACAACCCTTGACTACATGCGTGGCTTCTACACTCTTACCATTTGCTAGTTCTACGACATGTTTGGTGTTTAGGGGTGTTGGTGTATGTTTTAGCATTTGGCTAACTTTCAAAGACACGTAACTTGTATCCGCACCCGAATCAAACAAAACAGTAACATAAATATCGTCGAGAAGAAACTTACCCATGACTACGTTGGGATCATTTCTGGCATCACCCTGCCCCAACACAAATGCACGACCCCTTGCTACGTTGCCGTTGTTGTTCCCACCGTTGTTGTTGTTGCCATTTCCCTTATTGTTGTTATTGTTGTTGTTCTGGTTCCTGTTTAGCTGAGGACAGTGCCTTTTGAAGTGCCCTTCTGCGCCGCAATGAAAACACCCCTTGTTGCCCTGTTGCTGATTCTGCTGTGCTTGTGGCTGCTGCTGATTCTGGTTCGCAGGCTGAGGGCTTCTACAATCTTTGGCCTCATGACCCATCTTGAGGCATCTTTGACAGCGACCCTTGTTACACTGGCCACTGTGGTGTCTATTGCAGTGGTTACACCTTGGAAGATTCCCTCGATATCCGCCCTGCCTGTGACTGCCTGAAGAGTGCTGACTGGGACTCTGATAACTGTCAGTCTTTCGCTGCTGAACCTGTGACTGAACTGAAGCTGATCCCTTGCTGGAATCCCCATCCCATTTTCTCTTGTTATCACTGGGAGTAGCAGAAGTAGTGACAACAGTAGTGGTAGCACTGATGCGTTTTGGCAGCTTGTTCTGTTCCACTGCCTGATCCGTAATACGATGAGCAAGGCGCTGAATAGCTTGGATATTATCAAGATTAGCCGATGTCACATGGCTCTGGATCTCTGGCGCTAACCCCTTGAGATACAACTCAATGCGCTTGATTGGAGGGTCCACCATAGTGGGACACAGCACGGCCAGTTCGTTCAACCGTTTAGTATAAGCCTCGATTTCTAACCCAGTCATTTTCAGATGGTAGAACTCATCTTCCAACTTGTGAATATCTTCCCGGGTGCAGTATTCCCTTTTGATCAATTCCTTGAAATCATCCCAAGGGGTGGCGTTAGCAGCTGCCAACCCTAGGATCTGCACTTGTGCGTTCCACCAAGTTAACGCAATCCCCTCTAAGGTACCAGTGGCATATTTGACCCTGCGAGCCTCAGGGCATTCACACATTTCGAATACTGACTCTAGCTTCTCAAACCAATGGAGGAGTCCCACTGCCCCCTCGATGCACTGAACGTGCTAGGACGACAATCCATGAAGTTCTTGAAAGTACAAACAGGTTGCTGAACGTGTTGACCTCCTGCGTTTGCAGCTGCAAGTGCCGCAGCTACTCGTTCATTGATAAGTGCCGTCAACTGGTCTTGAGTCATGTTCACACGTCCAGACATGATCTTCATAGTAAAAGTAGTGTAAATGAGAATGGTTCGTAAGTAGTGCGATGACAGAAGAGTGTAAGCACATAGGTGTTCTCAAGCAATAACAAATAGTGAGCAATGTAATTTAAGCATACTACGAGCAAAGTTCTATGTAATTCTAGCATGTAGGCAATAAACATAAACCTTATTACCTAGGATGTTGAGTCTTGCACATGGAGCAAAACGTCGTTGTGGATCGTTGAGAGCACTGTTCTGGTTATAGTCTGGTTTTAATAAAAATTTTCTTCCCATATTAAAACCAAGTTCTCTATAACCAATGGCTCTGATACCAATCTGTCACACCCCCAAAATCCACCTGCGGAGTATCACCGCTTGGGAGCGTGACTGACCAGGATCAAGCCACTAATCATATAGAACAATATATATAGTAAAAGTAATTGCCATTAAAACAAACCAAATCCCTATGAAAGGTGTTCCAAAACATAAGTAAGTTATCATTGTATAGCGGAAGCGTATAATTAAAACCCATCATAATAAAGTATCAAATGTCATAAGTGTTTAACGAGACAATCACGATCCAAGCCCACAACGACCAGCTCCTCCCTGTGCAAGCTCCATGTATCTAACGACCTGCAAGGCATGTAACAGAGGGTCAACAACTAGTTGAGCGAGTTCACAGAAAGTAAGCGCGTAATAGTAAGTTCGTTTGTAATATGTGGCTCTACTGGGCCGATAGTACGTTCTATTGGTGGGGGCTTCCCATGTTGTATAACCACTAGACTATTCGTAACCATAAGTGTTCTACATATCCCGAGAACAGTAATACGTACAAGTTTACGTAGGTTTTACGTAAGTAATCCTTCACAACCGAGGATAGGGGTACGTGGGGGTTTACGTAGGTTTTACGTAAGTAATCCTTCACAACCGAGGATAGGGGTACGCGGGGGTTTACGTAGGTTTTACGTAAGTGCCTGACACAACCGAGGCAGTAGTGAGTATAAGTTCACGTAGGTTTTACGTGAGTGTCCTTCGCAACCTGAGGACAGTGAATAGCACAAGTATACGTAGGTTTTACGTATGTGTCCTGCACAACCGAGGACGATGGTATGGTAGTCTAGTAACAGTGTATGTACGAATCTAGTCAATCTCATTCCTTCAATCCCATTCCCAAGCCCTTGGGAATCCCATGCCTTAGTAAGGGTGTGAACTCACCTTGGTTTGCTCGGTATGCTAGGTTATGCACTCACAAGGAAATCAATCAAAGCCTAGAGTATGCATGTGTTCACAGTCAGTACATGTTTGTAAGGTTTCGCTTGCAAAGTTCATCACCTAACATCAAGCATTGGAACCCGTTAATCATCTTCATACAATTCATGCTTGACAGGAAGAACACGCAATTAACATACTTTACCAAGTTAACACGTTTAACAGAATTCACGCACTAACAATGTTATATGTCTACTGAGTTAACATCTTTACAGTCTTAACGGAATTAACGTGTTTAACTGGATTACACCCTAACATAGTTTACTAACTAATAGAGTTAATAAGGTTAACAACTTAACCAATAATCAGATCATGTGTATAGCAGACAATTGAGCTACTTCATTATACCATCAAACATTCAGGCAAAGCTTCCTAGTAAATACTCGGACAATCAACCATGTTATAAAGTCCGGACAAGATGTAACACCCCCACAAGCATATAAACTCGGACAAGAAGTGAAGGGGGGGTTCCCTGTTCAAAAGTCGGACCATGGGGTGTGGGGGGTTAAAAGTCGGACAAGAAAGTGGGCTAAGAAACTCGGACCATAAGGGTGTCACAAGGTCGGACTAAGGGGAAGTCTTAACAAAGTTCGGACCAAGTGAGGGGTTGTTAAAACTCGGACAAGGGTAGGGGAAGTAAAAGTCGGACATCCCACCTCCTTATTTGAAAAAACTCGGACCCTTAGCATCTTATGAAGTTCGGACCCTTAGGCTTTCATACAAATAATTCGGACAGTAGCATGTATGTAAAAACTCGGACCACCTACAAGTCTTTAAAGCTCGGACCCCATCCATTACATCCATAAAGTTCGGACTTTACTTATAATATCACAAAGTTCGGACCATGTTATGTATATGAAAGTCGGACAAGTCTAAATGTATATAAAGGTCGGACCTTTAAATCATAAAACTCAGACCACCAATAGTCATACATACGATTATTCAAGTTCAACGTGATTGTATCAGTTACGTTCTTATATTCATACGATCTGGAAAACCCTAATTCATACATTGCACAGCAGAAATCTATTCAACAATTAACGCTTTCATCATAACAGACATATCTTGATATCAAACAACCAATTACACAACTAATCAATATCATTTCGCAATCATCAGGATTCAATCAATAACTACAGAGCTAGAGCTAGTATTGTGAAGAACTAGGGTTTACATGCATCAATCAATTAACAATTAATCACAAACAATGATTAAACAATTACCTTGATTTGATTCTAGATGGATTGGTAATCAAACTTGATGCAAAAGAACTTGTGAAGCCAAGAATGATGAGAAGATGGTTGTAGAGAGGATTAGAGAATATGAGGGTACGTGTTTTGATTCTTGTGATGATTAGTGAATGATTAGGGAAGGAGATTAGGGTTATGAGTTGTTAAAGTTTCACTATTAACCCTAAACACCCTTAAGTATTATCTATTACAGTTTCATCACCACATTAACACATAACCATTCACAATCACACAATACACTACATTGTATCAAGACGTTACAGTTCCACAACAAATCAATTGTGCAAATAAACAACTAAACAACAATAAACGTGCAATACATGCGAACTAGGAATCTTAGAAATTCGAGTTGTCACATGAGTGCCCTATTTCCTGAAGCTTGGCTTTAGAATTCTTACCGGTTTAGATGTTTTTCCGATGTTCGTAACTTACAAGGTACGATGTTGATGCTTGAACCTTTGTTTCATTCTTCGACCGTTTGAAGCGAGATTTCTTCCTCCTCATCCTCAATAAATCCTTGATAAAGCTTTAGCCGTTGGCCATTGACTTTGAATGGAACTCCATTCTGAGATTTAATTTCGACTGCACCGTGTGGGAAAATATGGGTGATGGAAAAAGGTCCTGACCACCTAGACTTTAATTTACCAGGAAATAATCGAAGTCGTGAATTAAACAATAGAACTTGATCTCCTACCCGAAATTCATTAGGTTTAATGTGTTTATCATGCAAATTTTTCATTCTTTCCTTATAAATTTTGGACTTAGAATATGCATAATTCCTTAATTAGTCTAATTCATTTAATTGGCAAAATCGATTTTTACCAGCAATTTCTAAGTCTAAGTTTACATTTTTAATTGCCCAGTAGGCCTTGTGTGCAATTTCTACTGGAAAATGACAACTTTTTCCGTAGACTAGCTTATATGGGGCTGTACCTATTGTTGTTTTATAAGCAGTGCGAAAAGCCCATAAAGCGTCGTCTAATTTATCGGCCCATTCATTTTTATTTAACCCTACGGTTTTTTCAAGTATTCTTTTTAAACCTCTATTAGTCACTTTCGGCTTGTCCGTTTGTTTGAGGGTGATATGCTGTTGAGACCCGGTGATAGACCCCATATCTTGTTAAAAAAAATTTCAAGTTGATGGTTACAAAAATGGGTATCTCTATCACTTATTAATGCTTTTGGTGTTCCAAAATGAGAGAATAATCTTTTCAGAAATCTTACCAAGACTCTTCCATCATTTCTTGGAAGTGCCTCGGCCTCGGCCCATTTAGACAAGTAATCTACCACCACAAGTATATATTTGTTTCCTTTTGACGGTGGGAAGGGTCCCATAAAGTTGTCACACCCCCAAAATCCACATGCGGAACACCACCGCTTGGAGGCGTGACTGACCAGGATCCAGCCACCAATTATACTGAGCAATTTAATTAATAACATAAGTAATACTCACCAACCACAAGGTTGGCAAATTTCATAATCAAAGTTCAAAAGTATTCAAGTTTAAGTAATAGTTCAGGTAAGTAGCGGAAGCATAGACAAAATAGTTTAAAACAAGATTCTCAGTTCAATTTTGTTAAAAACCCAGCACACGTGTTAGACGACCACTACACATCCGCAAACTGCAAGCTCCTGAATCACTGGGTACCTGCAAAGCATGCAGTAGGGTATCAACATAATGTTGGCGAGTCCACGAGGTGTCAAGTTTTAGTTTTCGAAAACGTAAGTTGTTTAGATAAAGCATTTAAAATCACGTGGTGGGGAGCTACCCAATCTGTAAGCTCACTAAACTGTAGATACCGAAACTGTTGACGGAAAGTTGTTGTGCCCCGTGTCAATGTCTATCGTCATTGACCAAGATGCAAGGTCTACTAGTTCACACCTGATCTCCCCCGGTCACGGTGTGAGGTTGTCAAACCTAATAGCGCTATTAACTAATAACCCGTTCGCCCCCGGCGATTAATCGGTACTGTAAGCAGGGACTTAAGGTGATAGAGTTTCGTTTAGCTTGGCTAGTTGTGATTTATAAATAATATCCAAACGTATCTCCCCCGGAGATAGTAAATACCCATTCGGATTTCCCCCGGAAATAATAGTTCAAAAGTATTTTTCCAAAAGATGGCAGTTTGTCCGTGTCCCTCCTTGGGACGCATGCTTTTAATGTGTGAACTCACCTTGGGTTGCTCGGCAGATTGGGTTACTTGTCAAACACGCTGGTCACCACGTCCTAACACGGTTACCAGTATAGGTCAGGTTTGGGTACAAAGAATGTCACGTATATTTACACATAATCTAACACATAGCATTTATACAGTTACATGTTGACTTATTGGGCCTGCTCTACTATTGGATCAGTCAACAGTGACAATTAACACATAGTGCAGTTAAACAGGCAGCCCAAACAGATCACGTTGTGGCCCAATAACTAGAGTGAGCAGCCCAGTCGAGACAAGGTGGTCTCGACTTGAGAACATGCGGTCTCGAATCGCAACTAGTAGGTCTCGGCTTGTAATGGTTGGTCTCGAGTGGTGCAGGCATGACTCGCAACCCCGGAGATCTCGAGTCCCGTCTCGAGTTGTCACGATGTGATCTCGAGTCGAGACCTTGATGGTCTCGAGTCCCTGAAGTCCGTTTTGAAGTTGCTGGATCTAGGTCTCGAGTCGCAACCGTTGCGGTCTCGAGTTGTAGCTCCATGGTCTCGAGTCGCAACCTTGGTCTCGAGTCGTTTACCTGCTGATTCTGATGCATCTGCCCGAATTGTACTATGCAACAGAATTTGTTTCCATGATTTTTGTGTACTAACCAATGAGGGTTCACAAACATGTTTTGTTGTCTAAAACCCTAATCAAATGGATCAAACAACCAGATTTCAAATTTTGTAACAACATTCAACCACATTCAACACACATTCATCATATGTTCATCATTTTAGGGTTTCTATATTATCCAACATGTTCATCCTACATAACCATGCATTTTATGAGCAAAATAACCTAGATATCAAGATCACCTTGCACTTAACCTAATCCAGATGGTCATAAACATTCTTAAACCATCATTCTTGCCATTTTGAACATATTAGCAAAACATCATCATGTAATAGTTCACACACATTATCAAACTCACAAATCATACAAAAGTCATGCAAAAGACCTCTAAACTAGTCATCTTTCTTGTTCATTAAACACACATATCTCTTAACACACATTAACACTAACCGGTTGATGAAAAGGCACCGAGTCAAGGAAAAAGTGAGAAAATGAAGTATCCGAGTGATGATGATGAGCTTGACCGAGTTCCTTGTTGTTGCCGATTGAATCCGAGAGAGGGAGAGGGAGGTGATGCTTGATTGTTAGGGTTTAAGGTTTTCTAGAGAGAGAGGGAGTGAGGATGAAGTGAGAGAGAGTGTAGAGGAGAGTGTGAGGGTTTTCGGGTTTATATATATAAGGTGGTGTACCCTAAGTGGGTTTCCGAGTGGGCTAGGGGAGGTTGCGGCCCAACCGGCCCAACCGTTTACTGTTTACTCGAGACCGAGAGTGGTCTCGAGTCGGGTTCGTGGTCTCGGTTCACTATTATACACATACATATATATATATATATATATATATATATATATATAATTCACATACTTAATACTAGAATCACATAACTCGTCAAGGTAATTCACGAACTTTCATATAATATTATAAGTACACCAAAGGCTAATACAAGAAGGTTGCTCGGAAAAACCTAGAGTGTCACATTACCCCAAGTTTTAAGAACTTTCGTCCCGAAAGTTAAGGCAGCCACTGACAAGCTAGTACGAGTGCGAACGTTTTAACGGGGTGTCACATCATCCCCCCGTTAGTTTGGAATTTTGTCCCGAAATTTGGTTGTAGCTTCAGTGCTAGGGGTTTCGTTTGGGAACAACTGGGGATACTTGCACTTCATCTGGTCTTCCCGCTCCCAGGTAAACTCTGGGCCACGTCGCGAGTTCCAACGAACTCGCACGAGAGGTATCTGGCTACGTTTGAGGGTTTTGATCTCGCGATCCGTGATCTCAATCGGTTCCTCAGTAAAGTGTAGCTGTTCGTCAATAGTGAGTTCCTTAAAGGGAATGATGAGTGTTTCATCTGACAGACACTTCTTCAGATTAGACACGTGGAAAACATTGTGCACCGCACTCAGCTCTTCGGGCAGATTCAATCTATAAGCAACCTTACCGATCCTCTCGGTAATTTCGAATGGTCCAACATATCGCGGATTCAGCTTGCCCCGTTTACCAAAACAAACCACACCCTTCCAGGGTGAGACTTTAAGTAGAACCCGGCCCCCGACCTGGAATTCTAGCGGTTTCCTACGCTTATCAGCGTAGCTTTTCTGATGGTCACGAGCTGCCGCCATGCGTTGTCTGATCTGGGCAATCTTCTCCGTCGTGTCTACCACCAGTTCTGGGCCCGTGACCTGGCTGTCAC
Source organism: Helianthus annuus (assembly GCF_002127325.2). Taxonomy (NCBI): domain Eukaryota; kingdom Viridiplantae; phylum Streptophyta; class Magnoliopsida; order Asterales; family Asteraceae; genus Helianthus; species Helianthus annuus. The sequence goes on along the minus strand of NC_035436.2, from coordinate 79,467,492 downwards.
CAACTTCCGCCCAGCAAAGAGGTGATCGGCATTTACGACCGTACAATGCCTTGAAGGGTGCTGCCTGAATGTTGGTGTGGTAGCTGTTATTATAGGAGAACTCCACTAGCGGTAGATGCTTCTCCGAGTTCTTGCCAAAATCGATCGCACATGCTCTAAGCATGTCTTCCAGGGTTTGGATGGTGCGTTCAGACTGTCCATCCGTTTGTGGGTGATAAGCGGTGCTCATGTCCAATCGTGAGCAAAGGATTTATGCATAGCTTGCCACAACTCCGAAGTAAAACGAGCGTCTCGGTCGGAAATAATGGAGGTTGGCACCCCGTGCCTCAAAACTACTTCCTTTAAGTAAACCTCCGCCAAAGTAGAAAACTTGTCTGTTTCCTTAATGGCCAAAAAGTGTGCGGACTTGGTCAATCGATCTACTATCACCCAAATAGTATCATTCCCGCATTGGGATCTAGGTAGGCCAGTGACGAAATCCATGGAAATTTGTTCCCATTTCCATTTCGGGATTTCTGGTTGTTGGAGTAGGCCCGCTGGTTTCTAATATTCAGTCTTGACTCTCGCGCAGGTCAAACATTTGCCGACATATGTTGCTATGTGGGCTTTCATGCCAGGCCACCAATAGGTGGTCCTTAAGTCGTGGTACATTTTATCCGAACCGGATGTACTGAATAACGGGACTTATGGGCTTCGTCCATCACAAGCTCACGTAGCTCTCCGTAGAGTGGAACCCAAATGCGCCCTGTCACGTAGTAAGCGCCATCTTCTTTTTGTTCTAATCGTTGCCTCGATCCTCGCAGGGACTCAGCCCTGATGTTCTCCGGTTTCAGGGCCTCGACCTGAGCATTTCGAATCTGAGTAGGGAGGTTAGACTGGATGATAAGTTGTAGTGCTCGCACGCGCTTGGGCGCAGTGTCTTTCCGGCTGAGGGCGTCTGCCACGACATTGGCCTTGCCCGGATGATACTTGATTGCGCATTCATAATCATTCAAGAGTTCGACCCATCGACGTTGTCGCATGTTTAATTCCTTTTGCTTGAAGATATGCTCGAGACTCCTGTGGTCGGTGTAAATGGTGCACTTGGTACCGTACAGGTAATGTCTCCATATCTTAAGCGCAAAAACCACTGCTCCCAGTTCCAAGTCGTGCGTAGTGTAGTTCCTTTCATGAGTCTTAAGTTGTCGAGAGGCGTAGGCTATAACTTTCTCGCGTTGCATCAGCACGCAACCAAGCCCACGAATGGACGCATCGCAGTAAACCACAAAGCCGTCGGTACCTTCAGGTAACGAGAGAATAGGAGCACTACAGAGGTTATCCTTTAGCTTCTGAAATGCGGATTCCTGAGCTTCGTTCCATTTATAGGCCATACCCTTCTGAGTGAGAGCCGTGAGAGGCTGAGCGATCTTTGAGAACCCCTTGATAAATCTACGATAGTATCCTGCCAATCCCAAGAATTGACGAACTTCGGTCGGAGTCTTAGGGGTAGGCCAATTCTTTATAGAGTCGATCTTAGCTGGGTCGACGTGAATCCCGTCCTTATTGACCACGTGCCCTAGGAAATGGACTTCTCGAAGCCAGAAGTCGCATTTCGAGAACTTGGCGTACAGTTGCTCATTGCGAAGGAGTTCGAGGATAAGGCGTAGGTGTTGTTCATGCTCTTCTTGGCTTTTCGAGTAGATCAGGATGTCGTCGATAAACACAATCACGAATTTGTCGAGGTAAGGCTTGCACACTCGGCTCATGAGGTCCATGAAAACCGCAGGCGCGTTAGTCATTCCAAAGGGCATGACAAGGAATTCGTAATGACCATAACGGGTTCTGAATGCGGTTTTGGAGATGTCCTCATTACGGACTCTTAGCTGATGATAGCCTGATCGCAGATCAATCTTAGAGTAGTAGCTCGATCCCTGCAACTGATCGAATAGGTCGTCGATACGCGGGAGAGGGTAGCGATTCTTGATGGTAACTTTGTTCAGCTCGCGATAGTCGATGCACATTCGGAAAGTGCCATCCTTCTTCTTAACAAAGAGCACTGGTGCTCCCCAGGGTGATGAACTAGGATGGATAAATCCTTTATCCAATAGTTCCTGCAGTTGCGTAGAGAGTTCCTTCAGTTCTGCGGGGGCTAGTCGACAAGGCGCACGAGCTATAGGTGCTGCTCCGGGAGCTAGCTCGATTTGGAATTCGACCTGACGGTGGGGAGGGAGTCCAGGTAGTTCTTCAGGGAACACCTCGGGGTAGTCGCGTACTACTGGAAAATCTTCAATCCTCTTTTCCATTTCCTGTGTGTTAGTGACAAGTGCTAAGATAGCGGTATGCCCCTTCCGTAAATACTTCTGGGCCTTCAAGAACGAGATGATGCCTGTGACTTCTCCGCCTTTGTCACCTTGCACGATGAGGGGTCTGCCAGAACGGCGGGGAATGCGGACCATTTTCTCTTGACAGAGGATTTCCGCGCGATGTTTGGACAACCAATCCATACCGATGACGACGTCGAAGCTTCCAAGAACGATGGGGAAAAGATCGATGCTGTAGGTTTGACCAGACAGTACTAGTTTGCAGCCTTTGATAACATGTGAGGCCTTGATGTTTCTACCATTAGCTAGTTCGACGATATGATTAGAACTTTGTAATGAAGGCGAGCGCTTAAGCTTCTTACTAATACGTAGGGACACATAACTAGCATCGGCTCCGGAATCAAATAATACAGAAACATAACGATCATCGGGTAGGAACTTACCCGCCACGACGTTGGGGTCATTCCTTGCTTCTCCAGCTCCAATCACAAAAGCCCTTCCCCTTGCACCATTCCCAACATTGTTGTTCTGATCGTTGTTTCCAGCTCCCTGATTGTTGTTGCGGTTCTGGTTCAGTTCAGGGCAATTCTTCTTAAAGTGTCCCTCAGCTCCACACTGGAAACAACCCTTGACGTTCCTATGATGTTGCTGCTGCTGCTGGTTCTGTCCGGCGGGACGTGGACTTCTACAGTCCTTGGCCTCATGCCCCATCTTGTTACATCGCTGACACTGACTTTTCCCACAAGGCCCACTGTGATGTCCATTGCACTTGTTGCACTTGGGGTGGTTCCCGCGATAGCCACCCTGTTGTTGAGGGCCCTTATTGTTGTCAGTTTTCCTTTGCTGGGTTGGGGCCTGAGTGGGGTTAGCATCCTTGCTTTGATTTCCTTCCCACTTACCCTTGTTGTCACCAGAAGTTCCAGCAGTAGCACTGATCCTTTTGGGCAGCTTGCCCTGTTCCACGGCCTGATCAATGAGTTTGTGAGCAAGACGAACGACTGGCTGAATGGTATTGAGGTTGGCTGCGGTCACATGGCTTCGGATTTCTGGAGCCAGACCCTTGATGTACAATTCGATTCTTCGATACATAGGTCGAGACTGTTTGGTGTATGCCTCGATCTCCGATCCAACCATCTTGAGCTCATAGTACTCGTTTTTGAGCTTGTGGATGTCATCCCGGTGACAGTACTCCTCCTTAATCATGTCCTTGAAATCCTCCCATGCAGTAGCATTAGCAGTTTCCAAACCAAACATCTGAATTTGTGCCTTCCACCGGGAAAGCGCGTTTCCTTCGAGCGTGCCAGTAGCAAACTTTACCCAATTCGCAGGGGGACACTCACAGACAGCAAAGACGGCTTCGACTTTCTCAATCCAGTGCAGAAGACCTATGGCACACATGTGGTTGCGTAGGTGCATGCTGACCTGTTGTGAGAAGCGAAGCGTATAGGTTTAGGGGTAAAAAGACGATGCGGTGGTAGGATCTAAACATCCTAAGATAACGAGTTTACCTCCAGGGTGAGCAGCGAAAGCTGCAGCCACCGTGTTAAGTAGGTTAGTGAATTGAGCCTGAGTCATGTTAATGTTTCCTCTTCCGCGTCCACTCATTGTCTTCATAATCAGAAAACATAGTATGAGTGTGGTGTCGTAATGTAGCGAGAATGAGATAGAAGAGGGAGGTGTATCTATCTAACTAGGCACACTAGTACGTATAGCAAAACAGAAAACATAAAGCAAGCAAGAAAGTAAACACTAGTCCGAGCTATGAGGTCTATGCGTTGAGTCTTGCACTTGGAGTGTAGTGTCGTCACGAGTCACGGGTTATAGTCTGGTTTTTCTCAAAAAGATTTCCCCTTTTTAAAACCAAGTTCACTATAACCAATGGCTCTGATACCAATCTGTCACACCCCCAAAATCCACATGCGGAACACCACCGCTTGGAGGCGTGACTGACCAGGATCCAGCCACCAATTATACTGAGCAATTTAATTAATAACATAAGTAATAATCACCAACCACAAGGTTGGCAAATTTCATAATCAAAGTTCAAAAGTATTCAAGTTTAAGTAATAGTTCAGGTAAGTAGCAGAAGCATAGACAAAATAGTTTAAAACAAGATTCTCAGTTCAAGTTTGTTAAAAACCCAGCACACGGGTTAGACGACCACTACACATCCGCAAACTGCAAGCTCCTGAATCACTGGGTACCTGCAAAGCATGCAGTAGGGTATCAACATAATGTTGGCGAGTCCACGAGGTGTCAAGTTTTAGTTTTCGAAAATGTAAGTTGTTTAGATAAAGCATTTAAAATCACGTGGTGGGGAGCTACCCCATCTGTAAGCTCACTAAACTGTAGATACCGAAACTGTTGACGGAAAGTTGTTGTGCCCCGTGTCAATGTCTATCGTCATTGACCAAGATGCAAGGTCTACTAATTCACGCCCGATCTCCCCCGGTCACGGTGTGAGGTTGTCAAACCTAATAGCGCTATTAACTGATAACCCGTTTGCCCCCGGCGATTAATCGGTACTGTAAGCAGGGACTTAAGGTGATAGAGTTTCGTTTAGCTTGGCTAGTTGTGATTTATAAATAATATCCAAACGTATATCCCCCGGAGATAGTAAATACCCATTCGGATTTCCCCCGGAAATAATAGTTCAAAAGTATTTTTCCAAAAGTTGGCAGTTTGTCCGTGTCCCTCCTTGGGACGCATGCTTTTAATGTGTGAACTCACCTTGGGTTGCTCGACAGATTGGGTTACTTGTCAAACACGCTGGTCACCACGTCCTAACATGGTTACCAGTATAGGTCAGGTTTGGGTACAGAGAATGTCACGTATATTTACACATAATCTAACACATAGCATGCATACAGTTACATGTTGAGTTATTGGGCCTGCTCTACTATTGGATCAGTCAACAGTGACAATTAACACATAGTGCAGTTAAACAGGCAGCCCAAACAGATCACGTTGTGGCCCAATAACTAAAGTGAGCAGCCCAGTCGAGACAAGGTGGTCTCGACTCGAGAACATGCGGTCTCGAATCGCAACCAGTAGGTCTCGGCTTGTAATGGTTAGTCTCGAGTGGTGCAGGCATGACTCGCAACCCCGGAGATCTCGAGTCCCGTCTCGAGTTGTCACGATGTGGTCTCGAGTCGAGACCTTGATGGTCTCGAGTCCCTGAAGTCCGTTTTGAAGTTGCTGGATCTAGGTCTCGAGTCGCAACCGTTGCGGTCTCGAGTTGTAGCTCCATGGTCTCGAGTCACAACCTTGGTCTCAAGTCGTTTACCTGCTGATTCTGATGCATCTGCCCGAATTGTACTATGCAACAGAATTTGTTTCCATGATTTTTGTGTACTAACCAATGAGGGTTCACAAACATGTTTTGTTGTCTAAAACCCTAATCAAATGGATCAAACAACCAGATTTCAAATTTTGTAACAACATTCAACCACATTCAACACACATTCATCATATGTTCATCATTTTAGGGTTTCTATATTATCCAACATGTTCATCCTACATAGCCATGCATTTTATGAGCAAAATAACCTAGATATCAAGATCACCTTGCACTTAACCTAATCCGGATGGTCATAAACATTCTTAAACTATCATTCTTGCCATTTTGAACATATTAGCAAAACATCATCATGTAATAGTTCACACACATTATCAAACTCACAAATCATACAAAAGTCATGCAAAAGACCTCTAAACTAGTCATCTTTCTTGTTCATTAAACACACATATCTCTTAACACACATTAACACTAACCGGTTGATGAAAAGGCACCGAGTCAAGGAAAAAGTGAGAAAATGAAGTATCCGAGTGATGATGATGAGCTTGACCGAGTTCCTTGTTGTTGCCGATTGAATCCGAGAGAGGGAGAGGGAGGTGATGCTTGATTGTTAGGGTTTAAGGTTTTCTAGAGAGAGAGGGAGTGAGGATGAAGTGAGAGAGAGTGTAGAGGAGAGTGTGAGGGTTTTCGGGTTTATATATATAAGGTGGTGTACCCTAAGTGGGTTTCCGAGTGGGCTAGGGGAGGTTGCGGCCCAACCGGCCCAACCGTTTACTGTTTACTCGAGACCGAGAGTGGTCTCGAGTCGGGTTCGTGGTCTCGGTTCACTATTATACACATATATATAATTCACATACTTAATACAAGAATCACATAACTCATCAAGGTAATTCACGAACTTTCATATAATATTATAAGTACACCAAAGGCTAATACAAGAAGGTTGCTCGGAAAAACCTAGAGTGTCACATTATCCCCAAGTTTTAAGAACTTTCGTCCCGAAAGTTAAGGCAGCCACTAACAAGCTAGTACGAGTGCGAACGTTTTAACGGGGTGTCACAAAAGTCGAGTCCCCACACATCAAAAATTTCACAAACAAGAATGCCATTTTGTGGCATTTCGTTTTTGGAAGAAATATTACCTGATCTTTGGCAAGCGTCACATGTCTTGACAAGACTTTGGGCGTCTTTGTAAATGGTTGGCCAATAAAATCCTGAATCAAATACCTTTCGTGCGGTACTAGCGGCACCATGATGTCCTCTGTATGGACCTTCATGACAATGGCGGAGAATTCTTCTTGCTTCACTACCATGTATGCATCTGCAGATGAGTTGATCGACACACATTTTGAAAAGATAAGGATCTTCCCAAAAATAATGTTTTACATCGGCAAAGAATTTTTTTTCTTTGATGACGTGGCCATCCCTTGGCGACTATACCGCTAGCTAGGTAGTTAGCATAGTCAGCATACCATGGCTCTTCTCGGTATTCCACCATTTCCAGGGACTCCGTTGGGAACTTTTCATTTATTTGCTCATCCCTGGTTGCCTCCAAAGTTGGGTCTTCCAAGCGCGAAAGATGATCTGCTGCGGTGTTTTCTGCTCCTCTTTTGTCTTTGATTTCAATGTAAATTTCTTAGAGGAGTAGAATTCACCAATCAAACGTGGTTTAGCTTCATGTTTCTTGAAGATATATCGAATGGCTGCATGATCTGTATAGACTATTGTTTTAGAAAGAACAAGATAAGAACAAAATTTATCAAAAGCAAATACCACGGCTAGTAACTCTTTTTTTGTTGTGGTGTAATTTTCTTGTGCATCGTTAAGTGTTTAACTAGCATAATAAATTGGGTGAAAATGCTTATCTTTTCTTTGTCCCAAGACAGCTCCAACTGCAAAGTCACTTGCATCACACATGATTTTGAAAGGTAATTTCCGATCAGGCGCTATCATGATAGGTGCATTGACTAGCATTTCTTTTAGTGTTAGAAATGCTTGATTGCAATCCTTGTCAAAGATGAAAGGAGCATCTTTTTCAAGTAATTTTGTTAGAGGCCTTGAGATTTTAGAAAAGTCCTTGATAAATCGTCTATAGAATCCGGCATGCCCTAGGAAACTTCTGATAGCTCTAACGGAGGATGGGGGTGGTAACCGAGAAATAGTGTCTATCTTTGCTTGATCAACCTCCATTCCTTCGCTTGAGATTTTGTGACCGATTACTATTCCCTCTGTTACCATGAAATGACATTTTTCCCAGTTAAGGGCGAGGTTAGTTTCCTCACATCGGGATAGCATTCGTTCAAGGTTATCGAGGCATTGGTCATATGAATCTCCAAAGATAGAAAAGTCGTCCATGAAGACTGTTAGGACCGGTTTTCAACTCCGTAACGATTGCGAACCGAACGTGTGACGTGTGGAATCCATACACGAACGTGACCGACCACAAGAACGTACAATTAACGTGATTCTATTGAAAGATATGACGAGTACAATCACAGTGAATCACCTTTCTCTCTCTAGTTTCTCTCTCTAGACTTCAAACTCTAAGATCACCAAATGAGCTCCAAGCTAGCAAAAAAGTCTTCAAATGAAAACCCTGTAGGATCGGGGATTCGATCAAACGAGTCATTCAGAAGAGTTCTTGATCAATAAGAAAGGCGGAATCAGACATATTGATGTTATAGCAGCTTGATTTGCACTTAGAATCACATTAACTGTCGATAGTATTGATTTGATAGTGTTTACAGAACGTTCGACACTTCGGCAGCACTTCGTCTCCGGAATCAAAATGTTACAAATGAAGATCCAAGACCACCTATTTATAGGAATGCCAGACCCCACGAACCAGTTCATGCTTTCTGGCCAGACCCCACGAACTGCCAGACCCCACGAACTGCCAGAAAGCATGAACTTCCAGAAAGCATGAACTTGCAACTTCGTGAGAGGTGGCTGGTTCAGATCTGTTTCTAGTTTCTCTCGTACAACGTGTCCTGGTCTATCTATTCTATTACATGACTCGATACAAGACGTAGTTAACAGACATATGCACTAACAAACTCCCCCTTGGATGTTGACGAGTCTTTAGTGTATTGAGTCTTCAGTCTTGATCGGTCTTCTCGCTCTTTCCAAAGTATCTTTCTCTACAAGCATCCTTCAATCTCTCTCTTACTCTACCAGAATCTCAACCTGATTCTTCAAATTCTCTTGATCAGGTCTCTTGATTCCTTAAGCTTATCAGCAGCTTCTATCTCGAACAATGTTCCAAGATCTGAATCTGGCTCTTATGCCTTTAGACTCCCCCTTTCGATAAGCTGGGATCGCAGTCTAGAATTCACTATCTGCAAGCTTTGAATCGGAAACCTGGCTCTAATCTGCATACGCTTATGCAGAAAATCCTCAGGAATCGAAACCTAGCTCTTTCAAAGCTTTTTACCTGCACATACTCTACTCAAAACATAAGGTTTTTCATTTTAAAAACATTCATAGAAACTACTTGAGACATTTTCAAATCAACATGATCTCACATTTATGATCTTTGCTTAACCACTTGTATTTGAAACACTCAAATTTGGATTTCAAATTAATGAACCATTTAATCATTTCTCATTTCAAACAAACTCTCCCAATCTTGTTGTCGTTCATCATGTTTAGCACTTGAAATTTTGAAAAACAGCTTTGTTGGTGCATACATCTGTCGACTTCGTCTTGTATCGTGTCTAGTATTAGGATTGTCAGATCAGGGCGCGTTGTACGAGAAAATAGGTTGGTTTAGGGTGTTATTGTTCTGATTCCACTTGAAGGGTTGATTCCGCTTGAAAGTAACATGTAATACTTTCAAGTGAAATCAGGTTATTAGTAATTCCGCTTGAACTGTTATATGTGTCTTTCAAGCGGAATATGTTCCCTATATAAACCTCCCAAGCGAAATCATTTGTATCTTTTCAGAATTCCAGTACCGAAGTGCTGCCGAAGTGTCGTGTGATTGTAAACTGATTCTAATCAATATACAAGGCAAATTTAAGTGAAACAAGCTGTTTTTCAAGTCCATTTCTTAGTTTCAACCTCTGAAACGGATAAGAGCTCTTCTGATTGACTCGTTTGGGTCACGGATCGATCCTACAAGTGGTATCAGAGCTCAGGAGGAGGAGTTCTGCAGATATCAGCCTGTTTTCTTTGTATTTTCTCACTTCTACACCTTCTTTCTTCATTTGAACAAGTTTGAACGAACAAATCGGCCTGAATTTTTCACAGCATATACAAAACTACATTTTAACAAAGCCTTGAAAGAATCAGATTAAAATTCGCATTAAAAATGGTAGAAATGGGCCTTCGAAGTGATTCTGCTTGAACGAACAACTGAGATTCTACTCGAGATTGTTTGATTCCGCTTGAAAATTTCAAGCGAAACCAGAGATTCCGCTTAAAAATACCTTATTCCGCTCCAGTGAGTGATTTCGCTTGAGTCGGTTCAAGCGAAATCAGATGATTTAGCTTCTGGGTGATATTCCGCTTCAAAAACTTGATTGATTCCGCTCCAAACAGCTATGTTGGGTATTTCGCTTGAAAGTGTTGCTCGTGATTCCGCTTGAAACTTAAAATTGATATTTCGCTTGAACTGAGTTTGGGTGTAAAATTTTTGATTTCGCTTGAACAAACATTCCGCTTGAAAAGGGTTCCGCTTGAAACTGTCTGTTATTGAAAAACGTGTTACCGAATCATGGCTGAAGAGTTTTACAATGCGTTCGCGACACCGGTTGCTCCAGCTACTGCTGCTGAAACTTTGTACAATGAGAATGAGACAGGAACTTATCAGAAACCGCCAAAGCTCATGTATATTGAAGATTTTCAAGGTTGGAAAAATCGATTCGAGAACTGGGTGTAAGCTTACAAATTTGATGCATGGTGTTCATTGTTGAAAGATTACGAGAGACCAAAGAATGAACGTGGGATTGAAAAAGCTATTGTTGACTATTCAGAGAGTGACAAGTTAAAATTTACAAGTGAGAAAATGATGATCAGTATTCTTCAACAAGCGATAAAGGAAGATATTTTTGTTTTGCTTCAACATAATGGTATAGCTAGATCAATTTGGGAGGCATTGATTCAGAAATTCAGAGGAAGTGCAGATATGATCAAAAACAAAAAGGCTTTATTGAAGAAATCATTTGATATGTTTTCAGCTTTTGATCATGAAACAACAAAGCAGACCGTTGATAGATATTGCCATCTGGTATTGGAAATGGGAAGACTGGATATTAAGAAAGAGGATAATGAGTGGGTTGATAAATTAGCTGAGGCATTACCACAGCATAAGTGGGGAACTTATTTGATGATTGTGAAACTCATGAGGAAATCCGAGAGTATGAATTTGGCACAGTTCATTCAGAAAATTGAAGAGCAGGAATTAGATATTCAGAAAACTGCTATCATGACAAATCCAAATGCTAAACAGGATGTCAGTCTGTATTACCGAGGGAACAAGTTTGAGGCTACGCCTAGTCAAAGTCCAAAAATCCAAACTGGTTTTAGTGCTGATGGTTCTTCAAGTCCAAATGTTAGCACTACAACTCAAAGTGGTGGATATTCTTCATCATTTTCAAGTTTTGATCCAAATAGCACAACGTCAAGTCCTCAACAGCAGAAATCTACAAATCTTCAATGCAATGTGACTTTGAACATTCATAATGGTCAAAATCTGTCTCCTGAAATGGCTAAGCAACACATGGCATCTCTTGTCGCCATGTTAGAGTCGTAAGAAAGCCTAGTCGCAGGAAGAATTGGTAATCCGATTCTTACAAAAGAAGATTATGACCAGATTGATGCAGAAGAACTTGAATTGATGGATGTGAAATGGTGTATGGCAAGTGCTGTTAGAAGAGCTGAAAAATTTCAGCAAATCACCGGCAGAGATGAGTTTCGGGGATTGGCTACCTCTCCATTAGGTTTTGACAAGTCTAAAGTTACTTGTTTCCGTTGCAAAGGAAAAGGACACTTTAAACGAGAGTGTAAAAACCAAGAAGCAGCTGGGAATCAAGAAAAGAACAATTATTATCAGAAATCAATTTTTCATCAGATTGAGCAACAACCATCATCATCTCGTACATTTGACGATGGAAAGAAGAAAGCTTTAATCATTCATCAAGATGATGAAAAGGTTGCAGAGGGTTTTAGTTGGGACAAATGCTTACCTGGTTCAGCTCTAGTTGCCCGAGTTCTGGGTGAAAAAGAAGCTAGTCAGAAAAGAATCCCAATTTTTCCAGATCTAGGAAGTGACGTTGATACTGATGATGAGGAAGAATATCTTAATAAATGTAGAAAAAGCATTGATCCTGATAGCTTTAATTTTTTCTATGCAGATAAAGTTGAGATGTTGAATCAAAAGAAGATTGACAGACTGAAGAGAGAGCTAGAAGCAGCAAAGATACTCGCTGATGAAAAGGCAAAGACAAAAGGTGAAGAAGTGACTGAGAATGCAATAGAAAAGATTGTTGAAGTGGAGAAAGTGGTAGAAAAGATTGTCGAAATAGAAAAAATTGTTGAAATTGAGAAATTTGTTGAAGTTGAAAAGACTATCGAAGCTGAGAAGATAGTTGAAAAAGTTGTTGAAGTTGAAAAACCATGTTTGCAATGTTCAGAATCTTGCAAAGCTTGTGAAGAAAAAGAAAAGAAGATTGCTGAGTTAGAGAAGATTAAAGAAGATTTACTGTCTGATGTGAAGTATGTGAAAGAGTCATACGATGTACTGAACAGAACAGTTGATAGTATGAAAAAGACAAATTCAGAAATCGAAAAAGCAATGGAAAAGATGAGCGCAACATTAATGACAAAGCAGAGTGTCATCAATGAATATATTGAAGATTGTGCTAAGCTGAAGCAGGAGTTGGAACTTGAAAAGATTGAGAGTGAAAGGATTAAACGATTACTATTGAGTTATACTACTTGTGATTATTTGATTGATCGTGTTTATCCTACTGTTGCAGGTCTTGAGGCTTTCAAGAAAGAAAAGACTGAAGAAACTGATACTGGTAAGAAACCAAGTGTCAAGTATAACAGATGTCCACTTCCTATCTTTGAGAGTTATTCTCCCAGGAAACCAAACAAGGAACGAGTAGACAAGGCTCTAAACATCAAATTAAAGTCTGAAATCACTGATGAATTACCAGACAGTATTGATGTTACATTCACAGCGTCTGACACTGATCATGAGTCTGAGTTAGTTAAGAAAGTTGTTGATCAGGTGTTGGATATGGATGAAGAGTCAAAGTCGGACTCTAAGTCAGATAGTTCAACTTCATCTGAAAAGAGTCCGAGTTCGCCGGTCAAAAGGGTTTATAATAAAGAATTCCTGTTATCAAAATCTAATTTGAATGACGGATCAATCAAAGTAGCATATACGTTGAAAGATTCAGACAAATTATATTCTGATGAGGAATTCCCAATAAGAAGTGTTAAAATTGAAAAGATCAAAAAGGTTTTCAAATTGACAGAAATTAATATTTCTGAAATAAAAGATTTAAATCTTAATGGAAAACCTAACAAGTACACTTCTTCAAGAATTCAACAAAGAGTAAACAAGAAAATGGGTTACGGTTGTGGTTATGGTTTTCAAAAGAAACCAAACCATAATGGTAATTTCAAAAAGAAAGGTCTTGGTTTCATTTCATCAGAAAATTATAAAAAACAGAAAACTTATAAACCAAATACAAAATTTGTTGCAGGAGGAAGTTCAGAAGATGAACAGAAGAAACCTTTCTGGAAACAGTCAAACCAGGAGTTTCTTGCTGAAGTAAAGAAGAATGTGAGAATGTTTGCCAAAAGGATTGATAGAAGAACTTGTTTCAAATGCCAAGAAGTTGGACATATTGCTTGGAATTATCCTAAGTCCAATTACAAAGAAAAGGGAGTTTCTTCTAACTTTGTTTCAAGAAGAAAATGTGTTGATGAACAGAAATAATCAACTGAGAAACTTAAAATGAAAAATTCTATTTCTGAAAAAGGTGAAAATTCAAACCATTTTTACAAAAGAAGAGGTGATTTGAACAAGCAAAAGTGGGTTGTAAAAGCTGAAAGCAGTTCTGACAATGAATCTGATTCCATAAAATCAGAGGAGTCATTTGTTGAGAAAAAGATTGTAGATTCCGTTCCAGAAGTGAACGATGAGAATTTTCCTCCATTGTCAAAGGAAAATCTGAAGTTGAAAGTTGGAAAGGTTGAGATCTCAAATCAATTCTTCACTGGTAAAGGAGAATTTGATGTTGAGAAGGCTTTCAATGGAAAAGTCATGAGGAAATCCGAGAGTATGAATTTGGCACAGTTCATTCAGAAAATTGAAGAGCAGGAATTAGATATTCAGAAAACTGCTATCATGACAAATCCAAATGCTAAACAGGATGTCAGTCTGTATTACCGAGGGAACAAGTTTGAGGCTACGCCTAGTCAAAGTCCAAAAATCCAAACTGGTTTTAGTGCTGATGGTTCTTCAAGTCCAAATGTTAGCACTACAACTCAAAGTGGTGGATATTCTTCATCATTTTCAAGTTTTGATCCAAATAGCACAACGTCAAGTCCTCAACAGCAGAAATCTACAAATCTTCAATGCAATGTGACTTTGAACATTCATAATGGTCAAAATCTGTCTCCTGAAATGGCTAAGCAACACATGGCATCTCTTGTCGCCATGTTAGAGTCGTAAGAAAGCCTAGTCGCAGGAAGAATTGGTAATCCGATTCTTACAAAAGAAGATTATGACCAGATTGATGCAGAAGAACTTGAATTGATGGATGTGAAATGGTGTATGGCAAGTGCTGTTAGAAGAGCTGAAAAATTTCAGCAAATCACCGGCAGAGATGAGTTTCGGGGATTGGCTACCTCTCCATTAGGTTTTGACAAGTCTAAAGTTACTTGTTTCCGTTGCAAAGGAAAAGGACACTTTAAACGAGAGTGTAAAAACCAAGAAGCAGCTGGGAATCAAGAAAAGAACAATTATTATCAGAAATCAATTTTTCATCAGATTGAGCAACAACCATCATCATCTCGTACATTTGACGATGGAAAGAAGAAAGCTTTAATCATTCATCAAGATGATGAAAAGGTTGCAGAGGGTTTTAGTTGGGACAAATGCTTACCTGGTTCAGCTCTAGTTGCCCGAGTTCTGGGTGAAAAAGAAGCTAGTCAGAAAAGAATCCCAATTTTTCCAGATCTAGGAAGTGACGTTGATACTGATGATGAGGAAGAATATCTTAATAAATGTAGAAAAAGCATTGATCCTGATAGCTTTAATTTTTTCTATGCAGATAAAGTTGAGATGTTGAATCAAAAGAAGATTGACAGACTGAAGAGAGAGCTAGAAGCAGCAAAGATACTCGCTGATGAAAAGGCAAAGACAAAAGGTGAAGAAGTGACTGAGAATGCAATAGAAAAGATTGTTGAAGTGGAGAAAGTGGTAGAAAAGATTGTCAAAATAGAAAAAATTGTTGAAATTGAGAAATTTGTTGAAGTTGAAAAGACTATCGAAGCTGAGAAGATAGTTGAAAAAGTTGTTGAAGTTGAAAAACCATGTTTGCAATGTTCAGAATCTTGCAAAGCTTGTGAAGAAAAAGAAAAGAAGATTGCTGAGTTAGAGAAGATTAAAGAAGATTTACTGTCTGATGTGAAGTATGTGAAAGAGTCATACGATGTACTGAACAGAACAGTTGATAGTATGAAAAAGACAAATTCAGAAATCGAAAAAGCAATGGAAAAGATGAGCGCAACATTAATGACAAAGCAGAGTGTCATCAATGAATATATTGAAGATTGTGCTAAGCTGAAGCAGGAGTTGGAACTTGAAAAGATTGAGAGTGAAAGGATTAAACGATTACTATTGAGTTATACTACTTGTGATTATTTGATTGATCGTGTTTATCCTACTGTTGCAGGTCTTGAGGCTTTCAAGAAAGAAAAGACTGAAGAAACTGATACTGGTAAGAAACCAAGTGTCAAGTATAACAGATGTCCACTTCCTATCTTTGAGAGTTATTCTCCCAGGAAACCAAACAAGGAACGAGTAGACAAGGCTCTAAACATCAAATTAAAGTCTGAAATCACTGATGAATTACCAGACAGTATTGATGTTACATTCACAGCGTCTGACACTGATCATGAGTCTGAGTTAGTTAAGAAAGTTGTTGATCAGGTGTTGGATATGGATGAAGAGTCAAAGTCGGACTCTAAGTCAGATAGTTCAACTTCATCTGAAAAGAGTCCGAGTTCGCCGGTCAAAAGGGTTTATAATAAAGAATTCCTGTTATCAAAATCTAATTTGAATGACGGATCAATCAAAGTAGCATATACGTTGAAAGATTCAGACAAATTATATTCTGATGAGGAATTCCCAATAAGAAGTGTTAAAATTGAAAAGATCAAAAAGGTTTTCAAATTGACAGAAATTAATATTTCTGAAATAAAAGATTTAAATCTTAATGGAAAACCTAACAAGTACACTTCTTCAAGAATTCAACAAAGAGTAAACAAGAAAATGGGTTACGGTTGTGGTTATGGTTTTCAAAAGAAACCAAACCATAATGGTAATTTCAAAAAGAAAGGTCTTGGTTTCATTTCATCAGAAAATTATAAAAAACAGAAAACTTATAAACCAAATACAAAATTTGTTGCAGGAGGAAGTTCAGAAGATGAACAGAAGAAATCTTTCTGGAAACAGTCAAACCAGGAGTTTCTTGCTGAAGTAAAGAAGAATGTGAGAATGTTTGCCAAAAGGATTGATAGAAGAACTTGTTTCAAATGCCAAGAAGTTGGACATATTGCTTGGAATTATCATAAGTCCAATTACAAAGAAAAGGGAGTTTCTTCTAACTTTGTTTCAAGAAGAAAATGTGTTGATGAACAGAAATAATCAACTGAGAAACTTAAAATGAAAAATTCTATTTCTGAAAAAGGTGAAAATTCAAACCATTTTTACAAAAGAAGAGGTGATTTGAACAAGCAAAAGTGGGTTGTAAAAGCTGAAAGCAGTTCTGACAATGAATCTGATTCCATAAAATCAGAGGAGTCATTTGTTGAGAAAAAGATTGTAGATTCCGTTCCAGAAGTGAACGATGAGAATTTTCCTCCATTGTCAAAGGAAAATCTGAAGTTGAAAGTTGGAAAGGTTGAGATCTCAAATCAATTCTTCACTGGTAAAGGAGAATTTGATGTTGAGAAGGCTTTCAATGGAAAAGTCAAGCATATTTTTGGGAAGATGGTTGATAGGAAGGTAAATGGTGCAAAAGAGTTTTACAAATCTAAATGTTGGTGGGAAAGATGTGTACCAAAATCACCCAAGGCTGGTCAGGCTTGGGTGGACATAATGTTTGAGTAAACACCTGACTTGCCGGAGCTCCCAGGTTGGTAAGAGTGGAGCATGAATCGGCATCATTCTTAGTGTATGTTTGGTTGGTAATCTTATAAGTGGTAAAGAGGTTTATTCTGTCAAAGTGATTAATCAAGGTCATTAATTTGAACTTGATGTAATCCTCATTCAAATGATTAAAAACAAAGTGATGTGATGACCCCGATTCTACATGTGATAGAATCAACACAACTTATTTTCCGGAAAAACCATTTTGATTAAAACAAACTTAAGTGTTTTGAAATCTAAATGGGAAAATAGTTTGTTGAGAGGGGGAGTTCTGATTGTTGAGCCAAGAGGATGTCGAATTGAAGCTTGAAAATTAGTTGTCAGTTTGCTTGTACAGTTTGTTTTCAAGTTTTCTTTAAATATGTTTGCATTTTAGAGGGAGTAAAAATTTCAGAAAATCCAAAAACATTAGAAAATTTGAAAAAGCCAAAAACATGATAAAAATAAAAAACGAGTTTTGTTGTGAAAAGAGGAAATGATAGTACATCAGTGGACTATCAAAACATGCTAAAGAAATGGAAAGTTAAAAATGTGATAAACGGTCTCACTAATGATATGCCAGTAGGTTTTTGCACATTTAGTAAATTGTGTCGAGATATAAACCTAAATTCAAACTTGCTTAATCCTGGGTAACATCTCTCGGATATATGGGTAACCCCCGAAATCTTGTTTGAAGGATCCCTCTTTCTGAGATACTAGGTCTTTATGCTTAGTGATATCTGGGGTATTATCCCGAGACTTCTGCTGAATGGAAATTCTGACCTAGTCCCCGTATAATACTTTCTGCAAATGCTTGAAATATAGCACCGCCCTCAGCAAAAATAATGAAACAATAAAATTGATAATCATTGTTGTTGTAAAAAAGATCCTCTAAAGGGGACACACCAAAAGTCGAACCGTCATCTCTCTGCTGAACGGAAGTTCTGACCTGAGCTCTCACGGTCTCGCATCTAACCCTTTACAGATATCATCTAGGTATACTCACCTGTAAGACTGAATATTGGGATCTGGATACGGGAGTATATTCAAGTGGTGGGACACGCGAATAAGTTTAAGTCTCTAAAACATTAATTTCGTATCTCGAAACAGTTGAACTTTGTGTGAAAATTTAAGTGGATCAGTATACTGACAATCTAAGTGAATCGTTTAGAACTTAAGATGAAATAAAGCTTAACGGTGTTGGTGATTTGTCTCAAAAACTGATATGATCCTCTTACACAAACTCACAAAAATATTATGTGTAAATACTTCTTTTCTGCATTTCATTTTTTGTTATATCAAAAATCCAAAAAGATTTTCGGTGTGTTTTAGCATAAATTTTTTTAAAATACAAAAAGATTTTAGACAACTGATGTTGAAAAGCTGATTTTCAAAATTCCGAGTGCTAAACATGACGAACAGGTTTGGGAAAGTGTGTTTTGAAGATGTTTTGAAATGGGATTGTTATTCATACAAGTGGTTCACCATTGATTTTCATGATAAATCTTTTTGTTCAAAGTGTGTCTAAGTGGCTAGCAGGGTTTCTATATTTGCTATATCGTATTTTTGTGAAATTTATGTTTTGGGTAGAGGATTTGCAGGAAAGCCTGATATTGATGTTTGAATCTGAAAATAGCCAGACTACGATCCCAGCACAAGTTGAAGGGGAGTCTGAATGACAAAGAGTCAATTTCTGATCTAAGTTTGCTGATGCTGATAAATCTAAGAAATTAAGAGATCTGATCAAGAGAAATAGAGTATGAGGAGAGTCAGATAGAGTTTCTGGAAGCCCGAAGACTTATAAAGACTGAAGACGTTGAAGATTCGACACCTAAGACTCGTCAACATCTGAGGGGGAGTCTGTTGGTGCTTACATCTGTCGACTTCGTCTTGTATCGTGTCTAGTATTAGGATTGTTAGATCAGGTCGCGTTGTACAAGAAAATAGGTTGGTTTAGGGTGTTATTGTTCTGATTCCGCTTGAAGGGTTGATTCTGCTTGAAAGTAACATGTAATACTTTCAAGCGAAATCAGGTTATTAGTAATTCCGCTTGAACTGTTATATGTGTCTTTCAAGCGGAATTTGTTCCTTATATAAACCTCCCAAGCGAAATCATTTGTATCTTTTCAGAATTCCAGTACCGAAGTGCTGCTGAAGTGCCGTGTGATTGTAAACTGATTCTAATCAATATACAAGGCAAATTTAAGTGAAACAAGCTGTTTTTCAAGTCCGTTTCTTAGTTTCCGCCTCTGAAACGGATAAGAGCTCTTCTGATTGACTCGTTTGGGTCACAGATCGATCCTACAAGCTTTCCAAACATCAGTTGCCGAAAATAAGATGAAATAAAATCTTTTTGAATTTTCAAAATTTTATGCTAAAACGCACTGAAAATCTTTTTGGATTTTGGGAAATAAACTATATACAGACATATTTTTGTGAGTTTGTGTAAGAGGATCATATCAGTTTTTGAGACTTATCACTAACACCGTTGAGCTTTAAACACTTTAAGTTCTACACGATTCACTTAGATTATCAGTATACTGATCCACTTAAATTTTCACACAAAGTTCAACTGTTTCGAGATACGAGAATTAGTGTTTTAAGAATTTAAACTTATTCGCGTGTACCACCTCAGAATATACTCCCGTATCCAGACTCCTATATTCAGTCTTACAGGTGAATGTACACTAATAATATCTGTAAATGGGTAATGCAAGGCCATGAGAGCTCAGGTTAGAACTTCCGTTCAGACAAAGAGATGATGGCTCGACTTTTAGGTATGTCCCTTTGGGGATCTTTTCTTCAACAGCACATGATTAGCATTTTTCAATGTTTCATCAAAATCAGAAGTCCTGGTATAATACCCCAGGTATAATACCCCAGATATCATCACGCACAAAGACGTAGTATATCAGAAATAGAAAGCCTTCAAACAAGATTTCAGGGGTTACCTATATATCCGAGAGATGTTCCCCGCGAGATAAGTAAGTATTTATTTAGATTTATATCTCGAAAACAATCTACTGAATGTGTAAAAACCTACTGGCATATCATCAGTGAGATCGTTCATCACATTTTACTTTCCATTTCTTAAGCGTGTTGTGATAGTCCACTGATGTACGATCATTTCCTCTTTTTCACAACAAAACTCATTTTTGATTTTTCAATGTTTTTGGATTTTTTATTTTATCATATTTTTGGATTTTTCAAATTTTCAAAAATTTCATTTTTTACTCCCCCTAAAATAAAAAATATGTTTCAATTTTTGATTTTCTGGGAAAATTTGAAAGTAAAAGCAATAAACTGTACAAATAAAATGACAAGCTGATGTGAATTGCTTTAATTCTCCATTCTTTTGGCTTAAACAATCAGAACTCCCCCCTGACAACAAACTATTTTCCCATTATGATTTCAAAACACTTAAGTTTGTTTTAATCAAAATGGTTTTTCTAGAAAATTAGTTTTGTTGATGTCACACATCATGGGGATTCATTCATCATTTGTTCTTTTAACCACTTGTAAAAATTATCACTTGTAGGTTTTTTATTAAAACATTTTTCAAGAATGATGCCGACTCATGCTCCACGATTACCAACTTGGGAGCTCCGGCAAGTCAGGATTTCAAACAAAGAATGCTGACACCCAAGCCTGACTAGCCTTGGGTGCATCCGAGTTATTTTCACTCGGTGTGTAAGTTCTCCTTTTTTATTCATAAAATTCTTTTACCCCTTTTTCCCTACCATCGACCATTCTTCCAAAAATATGTTTTACTTTCCATTGAAAGCCTTTTCGACATCGAATTCTTTCTTTTCAGAATAGAATTGATTCAAAATTTCCACTTTTCCAAATTTTGATTTTAAATTTGCAGCCCGCAATGGTGGAAAGTTAACATCATCCATTGGTGGAACTGAATTTTCTCTTTTTAACTCAACTTGTGGCTCCTCTAACTTTGACGAGTCAGATTCATCGCCAGATTTAACCTCTGATTTCTTAGCAACCCACGTTTGGTTTTTAAGATTCACTCTTCTTTTGTAAAATCTTTTAGAACACTCACCAACTTCATATGTTGAATTTTTAAACATTTTAAATTTTTCAGTTGGTGGTTCATTTTCATCAACAATTTTTTCTTTGAGTTTAGAAGACACTCCCTGTTGTGTGTTGGTTCCCTTTGGACAGTTCCAGGCGATATGACCAACTTTTTTGCATCGGTAATAGGTTCTTGTCTCCTTTTTCTGATTAGTTTAATTCTTCTCATGTTTCAGTTTTTCTGCAAGAAACGCTTTGTTCGATTGCTTCCAGAATGAGCTCTTTTTCTCTTCTTCAGAACTTACCCCTGAAACAAATACAGTTTTTGATTTAAAATCTTTAATATTTTGATTATTTTCAACATCAAAACCCAATCCCTTCTTTTTGAAATTGCATTTATGATTCGGTTTCTTTTGATGACCTGGACCGAAACCTTTCTTCTTGTTTAAACGTTGTTGAACTCTAGAAGTATATTTAGGTTTTTTAGTAAGATTTACATCTTTTATTTCAGAAATATTAATTTCTGTTAATTTGAAAACCTTGTTAATCATTTCGGTTTTAACCCCTCTTATTGGAAATTCTTCATCAGAATATAATTTGTCGGAGTCATTCAAAGTATATGCTACTTTGAATGTTTCGTCATTCAAATTATTTTTTGATATCAGAAAATCTTTATTGTAAACCCTTTTGACCGATGATTTCGAACTGTCAACTGATGAACTTGAACTCTCAGATTCAGACTTTGACTCTGACTCCTCATCCTTATCCAACACCTGATCAACCACTTTCTTTATTAACTCAGACTCATGATCAGTGTCAGACGATGTGAATGTGACATCAATGGTGTCTGGTAACTCA
This sequence comes from Helianthus annuus, assembly GCF_002127325.2. Lineage (NCBI taxonomy): Eukaryota > Viridiplantae > Streptophyta > Magnoliopsida > Asterales > Asteraceae > Helianthus > Helianthus annuus. The sequence continues at coordinate 79,445,637 of NC_035436.2, read as the reverse complement.
TCAGTTGTTTCAGACTTTAACTTTATATTGACTGCCTTTTTGACTTGTTTCGAATTTGGTTTTCTGGGAGAATAACCTTCCCAGATCGGAGGCGGACACTTGTTATAATTTGCACTTTGTTTCTTACCAGTATCTGTATCTTCCGACTTCTTATCTTGAAAAGCTTCAAAACCTGCTACTGTCGGATAAATTCTAACAATCAAGTAATCAGAACTTGAGTAACTCATTAGCAATCGTCTGATTCTTTCATTCTCAATCTTTTCAGTCTCTAATTCTTGCTTCAACTTTGCACACTCATCAATATAGTGATTGATGGCCTTCTGCTTAGACATCATCACTACATTCATCATTGTCAAAGCATTTTCTCTTTCTGAGTTTGTCTTTTCCAACTGGTTGACTGTTCTGTTCAACACATCATAAGATTCTTTCACGTACTTAACATCGAACAACAATTTTTCTTTCATCTTGTCTAACTCACTAATCTTCTTGTCTTTCTCTTCACAATGTTTGCATGGTTCCAAACATTTCAGACAAGGTTTTGTGACCTCTACAATCTTTTCAATCTCAATAATCTTCTCAACAACTTTAACTTCTTTACTCTGTTCATACTACTCTTCCACATGAACAACATTCTCACATTTTACCTTTTTCTTCTCTTTTGCTACTCGTTTCTCCTTTAGTTTCTCCAATTTATCTGCAAAATAAAATTTGAAACTTTCAGGTGATAAATGAGTTTTACCAATTTTTATTTGTTTAATTTCTTCATCATCACTATTATCAATTGATTTTTCTCATCATTTGCAAACACATCCATCCATTCTTTCATCAACTCTGACTCTTGAATGATCTGTGCAACAAATGCTCTAAACTTTGAGTTACTTTCAGCCGGAATATATTTGTCCCAGCTAAATCCCTCTGGTAATCTTTCATCTTCTTGATCTAGAGGCATAGTAATACAAGCTTTCTTCTTTCCATCTTCAATCGAAATAGTACGAGATGATGATGGTTGTTGAGCTACTTGATGATATATTGCTTTCCGGTAATATTCATTGTTCCCGAAAGGATTCTGAGCTCCACCTGCTTCTCAGTTAGTACATTCCCTCTTGAAATGTCCCTTTTCCCTGCACCGAAAACAAGTAACTTTAGACTTATCAAAACCTAAAGTAGAAACATTAGCATCACGTAAGTCATCTCTTCCGGTAATCTGCTTAAATTTCTCAGCTCTCCTCAACAGACTCGCTAAACACCACTTCATATCCATTAGCTCCATTTCCTCAGCATCAATCTAATCGTTATCCTCTTTTGTTAACATAGGATTTCCGATTCTTCCCACAACCAAACTCTCATATGATTCTAACACGGTAACTGGTAATGCCATATGACCTTTAGCGACTTCTTCAGAGAAATTCTGAGCGTTCTGAAGATGCAACGCGATGTTGCATTGTAGCACATGACCATTACCATTGTTTGAGCTTTGAGACTGATAGTTTGAAGTTGAAACATTAGGATTAACACTCGGATATGAAGAAAATCCACTTTTGTTGATTGGACTTTGATTGAGTGATCCGGATGTGTTTTTTGCGCTGAACACGGTCTGGATCTTTGACTAGCTTCAACTTTGAACATTACCTTTGAAATACATCTTGATATCTTGTTGACCACTTGAATTGTTCATTCTAGCGATCTTTTGTTGTTCAAGATCTTGTCCTTCAAGTTTTTCAATGAATTGAGCAATTGACAATCTACCATACTCTCCGGTATTCTTCAAAATCATAAGATATGTACCCCATTCATTTTGAGGTAAAGCATCGGCTAGTTTTTCAACCCATTCCTCTCGATCTTTATTGATATCCAACCGGGTCATTGAACGCACTAAATGACAATATCTCTCAATAAGAGTCTTTGTAGTTTCACCCGGTAAACTTGAAAACAATTCAAATTCTTTCTTTAATAACGATTTTTTATTCTTGATCATCTCTGTACTTCCCTTGAATTTTGTGCGAAGTGCTTCCCAAATCGAACGTGCACTACCATCATGTTGAAGTAATACGAAAATGTATTCTTTCACAGCTTGTTGTAGTAAATTGATCATCATTTTTTCTGCCTTGTACGTGTCTCTCTCTTTATCCGAAAATTCAGAAATAATCTTTATAACTCCCACATCAGAACGAGGTCGAACGTACTTAGTTTCAATACACTCCCAAGACCTTAAATGGTTTACTTGAACCCAATTCTCAAACCGTTCTTGCCAAATGTAATATTCTTCAATGCTCATCAGCTTTGGAGGTTTCTGCAACGTTCCCGTTTCATTTTCCATGTTTACGTTCTGAGGAACTGAACTTGCAGTAGCTGAGTTAGTACTGAACGCATTATAGAATTCGTTTTCCATGTTCCGGTATCGAAAGTTCACAATAACATAATGTTCAAACGATCTGAGTTTTCAAACGATCTGGTAATTCACACGATCTGAAGTTCAAACGACCTGGAAGTTGGCACAATCTGAATTTGGTGCGACCTGGAGTTCAATTCGTGCAACCTGGAGTCAACTCGTGCGACCTGGAGTCAACTCGTTCGACCTGGTATTCAACTCGTGCGACCTGATAAGTTTTCACACGACCTGACAAGTTTTCAAACGACCTAACTAGTTTTTCACGCGATCTGGATGATCTTCAAGCGATTTGGACCGAAATTCACTCCGTTTGAAACTTCTAAGTCCAAAAATTCATGATTTTGTCAAATTTTTACCAGTTTTTAGGTAGATTTACCGTCCAATTTGTTCACAAATTGTTTAAACCAATGTTTCACATGTTATATCACGAAATCAGATCATTTTAACCGTAAAAACTCAGTAAATTTGATGAAAAAGTGTAGAAGAGTGGGTAGAAATGAGTAGAAATCAGTTTTATCCGTGAAAACAAGCTGAAATGTAAGAACTCTTCCTCCTAAGCTTTGAAACCACTTGTAGGATCGGGGATTCGATCAAACGAGTTGTTCAGAAGAGTTCTCGATCAATACGAAAGGCAGAATCAGACGTATTGATGTTATAGCAGCTTGATTTTCACTTAGAATCACTTTAACTGTCGATAGTATTGATTTGATAGTGTATACAGAACGTTCGACACTTCGGCAGCACTTCGTCTACGGAATCAGAATGTTACAAATGAAGATCCAAGACCACCTATTTATAGGAATGCCAGACCCCACGAACCATTTCATGCTTTCTGGCCAGACCCCACGAACTGCCAGACCGCATGAACTGGCCAGACCCCACGAACTGCCAGAAAGGATGAACTTCCAGAAAGCATGAACTTGCAACTTTGTGAGAGGTGGCTGGTTCAGATCTGTTTCCAGTTTCTCTCGTACAACATGTCCTGGTCTATTTATTCTATTACATGACTCGATACAAGACGAAGTCAACAGACATATGCACTAACAAACCCTAAGGCTCCTATTTATAGGTACAATGTATAAGGATTTCTCCTTATTTACAAAATTGCCACCTTGCCCATTTCCCTACTTAAAACACTATAAAGGCTCTTGATTTCTTCAGTTTCTGCTACGACCTGATTGACGGAGACGATAGACATACTGCACTAACAGACTCCCCCTTGGATATTGTCGCGGTCAATCTCATAGTGTCTTGTCTTTCCCTCTCTCTCTCTCTCTCTCTCTCTCTCTCTCTCTGAGTCTTCTTGAAGGTTTAATATCATCAGCAACCACAGACTTCCTCTTTCTTGAACCGACTCCTCGTGTATCTGTCTTCAGCTTCAGTTGCTCCCCCTCTCGATTAGACTCCTTTTCTTCAGGCTCCCCCTTTCGTCAAGCTTCCGTGCGTTTAGGATTGACACCTGGCTTACCAGTTACAAGCTCCCCCTTGCGTCAAGCTCGTCTTCAGAATCCCCCTTAGACTCGGCTTTTAGGATCGTAGTCTGGTACAGCATCTGCAATGCTCAAACATTTATAAGTAAAAGCATTATGAACATCCAGGATTGATGACCTGGCTCTCTCAACATATGCTAAAATATCTTTACAGTGAAAACATTTTTAGTTGTCCAGGAATCGTAACCCGGCTCTTTTAAAACTTTTAAATCAAGATCCTGGCTCTAAATATAAAAATATGAATATTTCAGGATTACTTGTTTCTCTCCCCCTATCAAAATACTATAAAGATTTGACGATATTAAGAATCCAACAACGAATCCTAGCTCTTTACAACTGATCTTACAACTTAAGAATCCAAAATCCTCACGAATTATCATCCAAGTCCAAATTAATGACCTTGGAGACTTCATAACTTGTTTTTGATTTTTGATTAAAAAACTACAAGTTTCAAATTAATGAACTTGTTTTATTTTCAGAAACACGATCAGCATACTTAGAGTTTGAAACTCACCACTCAGACATCAGTTGTCGAAAATAAAGCGGAATCAAAATCTTTTTGGAATTTTCTGAAATATAAAGCAATAAAGAAATATTTACAGACAATATTTTTGTTTGAGTTCGTGTCAGAGGATCATATCAATTTCTGACAAATCACTAGTACCGTTGAGCTTTAAAACACTTTAAGTTCTAAATGATTCACTTAGATTGTCAGTATACTGATCCACTTAAATTTTCACACAAAGTTCAACTGATTCGAGATACGGATTTAGTGTTTTAAGGACTTAACTTATTCGCGTGTTCCACCTCAGAATATACTCCCATATCAAAATTCCCTAGATTCAGTCTTACAGGTGAGTATACCATTTTGATATCTGTTCTCTGGATTCGTGCGATACCTTGAGAGCTCAGGTATGAACTTCCGTTCAGTCAAAGAGATGAAGGCTCGACTTTAGGTGTGTTCCCTTTAGGGAATCTTTTCTTCAACTACAATTGATTCGTATCTTTCGATATTTTATCAATTTTTGTGCAGAGGGTAAGCTTTAAAAGCGCGTAAAGTATTATACGAGGTCTAGGCCATTGCTTCCGCAATATCAGAAGACCAGGTATAATACCCCAGATATCAAATAGTATAAAGACCTAATATCTCAGAATCAGGCAATCTCTCAAATAAGATTTCGGGGGTTACCCATATATCTGAGAGATGTTCCCCACGAGATAAGCAAGTATTTGATATTTAGGTTTATATCTCGAAAACAATCTCCTAAGCGTGTAAAAACCTACTGGCATATCATCAGTGAGACCGTTTGTCACATTTTTAACTTTCCATTTCTTTAGCATACTATAATTGTCTACCAATGTACTATCATTTCCTCTTTTTACACAAAACTCATTTTTTAATTTTATCATGTTTTTGGCTTTTTCAAATTTTTAAATGTTTTTGGATTTTCTAAAATTTTCTTACTCCCCCTAAAATTCAAAACCATTTAAAGAAAATTTGACAACCTGATACTGATAGCATTGTCTCGCCATCCATTTTTTTACTTTTCATGCTCTGTTTTGCAGAAAATGTGACGTACCCCCATGATTTACAACACATTGATATTTTACAGTTTGAAAACCGTTTTTCAATCTTGTGAAATTAATCATGTTTGTTCAGCCGTGAGGGTTTCGGCATATTCAATCAACATATTTTTGGAATTTTTCAAACTTTTTGACAAAAATAAAAACATACTTTTGGTTTTTAACTTTTTCAATTTTTATGGTTTTTGAAATATGGTTTATTTATGTACAAAAATCGATAAAATCCCTGTTTAACCAAACCAGGGTTCAGCAGCCTTCTCCTCCTGTGCCAGGCTGCTCATCAATTCTTTTTCTTGACAATCAAACTTCATGAGCACCTGCACATTTACACAAACTCAATTACTTGAACAATTTAGCCCAGGTCTGTTTGACCATAGGCATTTCAACACAAAATTCATTCAATGATGGAAAATCTTTGTCATTTTGTTCAAAAACCTTTTCATCTTTGACTTTAACTTTTTCGTCGTTTACAAAAGTCACTTGTTTCTTAATCACCCAGTTTTGTCCTTTAGAAGCACTTCTTTTGTAAAATCGTGACTCGTTTTGATTATTTTGATTTTGATCAACAATTTTTTATTTCCAAAACTGGTTTGGTTTTGTCATATCAACCGATGTTTGCCAACTTTGTGTTGTTCTGAATCTGGGTGTGTGAGGATTCCAGGTTTGTCTTGAATTAAACCTAGTCTGTTTGATTTCCAAGTTTGATTCGAAGCAAACTTGTCTGTGTTATACCTCCAAGTTTGTTTTGAATCAAATCTGGTAGTCCTTTGTTTCTCATCCTCAGATTTCTGTTTTTCAACATCAACAGGCTTTGGGTTTGGACACTTGCGTACAAGATGTCCAGTTTGAGCACATTTAAAACAAGGTTTCCTCGAAACATCCTTAGCCTGTTGTTGTTGCTTTTTCTGATCATAGAACTCTTCATTAGAATGTTGTCTAAATTGAAATTCTTTCTCTTCTTCCGAACTTTTCTCGTGAATGAATTTCGTTTTCTTTTGAAAATTTTGCTTTTCAAACCTTTTATCTTGATTTTGTTTCTTTTTATAACCCAACCCTGCTTTCATATTCTTCTTTTTGTAACCAGGTTTGTTATAAATAGTGTTCTTGCTCTTCCCAGCAAATTTTGAAATTTCTGACTTTTCGATCTCTATCAGTTTGAACACTTTGTCAATTTTATCTGCAATCACATTCTGAATCGGGAACTCGTTATCTGAGAATAATTTGTCTAATCCAATCATGGTATAAGCCAATTCTTTTGGATCATCATTCACAATATTCTCAGATTTTGAATGTTTGAGATAACCATCATCAAAATTTCCCTCATTTTCTTCCTGTGATTCAGACTTACCTTTGGTAGACTCATCTTTCAAAACGCTTTCAACAACCTTACTTACCACCTCTGAATCATCAGCTTCATCAGATTTGGCGTAAGTCACATCGATACTTTCAGGTAATTGTATTCAGACCTTTTGCCACCTTTTCCTCATCATAAAAAGTATAGTTATTTTTCAATGGTGGTGGTACCTGAGGATATTCTGAACCAGTACCTTTTTTTATTCTTGTCGGTATCTTTGTCATCTGGTGTACTATGATAACTTTGGAGTTTTGTAACAATCTTTTATTTTTCAACCAGAACTTGTTGGAGATTAGCAACTTCATCAACACACTTGTTTAATTCAAGTTGCTTTTCTTTAAACTTTTTCTCATAAAGTTCCTTTTTTGTTAAAGTTTCAGACAATCTTTCATCAAAACATCTGACTTGTTTCTTCAAAGTATCATAAGCTTCTTGTACCCTCTGACTTGACCATTTCAAATTATCATACTCTTTTTGAAAACCTTGAAACTTATTATCTTTTTCAACACAACCTTCACATTTTGCTGTACACATTTGTCTTAAAATTTCATTTTCCTTCTCAAAATCTTAACATTTCAGTGTCAGCTTTTCAATCTTTTGTTTCAAAATTTCTTCATTTTCAAGCATTTCCTTGCATTTTGTTTTGAAACCATTTTCAATTTTGTTTATTTCAATATTGTCACACCCCGACCACGTAAAACAACAAGACGTGACGGAAACGCCGGGGAGTGTTGTAACAGAATTATTGTTTCACAACCATGGAATAAATAATTTTGTTTTATTGAATAAATGAACTCATTGTTTTAATACAATCAAATAAGTACAACTATTATCTTTCAAGTTTTAAAGTCGCTAAGGCACGAGTCCATCCTAAGTGTAGCATATATCATCAATCATCACAGAGCAGTACTTGAAACATGTGTAAAAATAGGTACGTCAGCATAAAAATGCCTGTGAGATACATAGGTTTTATTGATTTAGGATTCATGACTTATAAGTTTAAAGAAAAGGTTTTAATAAAAGCAGTCATGATCCTTGAAAAAGGTTTTCTTTTATAAATCATACTAAAATTTATAAGAAATCAGATGATATAAAATAATAATACATAGGTAAATAAATAACTAAGTAAAATGAGTTTGTATAAAATATATTGTTTGAAAAACAATATTTTGATAAAAAGGTTTATAGTATATATAAAAATATACTTCGGTTTTAAGAAAGTTGAATAAGTAATATATTAAAATATATTTCAATTCCAAAATCGTTAACCCAAGTGTACTAAATAACGCCACGGTATGTAATGTGATGAAAACACTTATATATAAGAAGTACCAGCGGCGTATCTACCATGTTTTCATCATATTACACCCGTCCCGTTATCTAAACACTAACCAAAACCCAATTGTAAAACCAATAGTATATTAAATATACTTTAGTTGTTAAAAATAATAATTTCCAGTAGTATATTAAAAGTATACTTTGGATTTATAGATAACATATTAAATTATGTTTTTTGGTTTGAAAATAACATATTAAAACTATGCTTTGGATTATGAAAATAACATATCAATCTATGTTTTAATGATTAACAAAATATATGTTGGTTTTTGTACAATATCCCATATGAGAGCATATCAAACTATACTTTTGGGAGTATAACTTAATATACAAAAATAATGTGCTTTAAGAATTCATTCAGACCTAGTGCATCAAAATACACCTTTGAGACTATAGAAATACCACAAAGGCAATCCTTATTTGGATGGAGCAACAAATTGGTTTCAGACATTTCATGACAACAGGAATGGGGTGTCAAATCCTATAGCGCTATATCATACTACCAACCGGTCTGGTGAACAAAAATAAGTACTATTCCAACAATTTATTTTATAATCTTTGAAAAATCAGTGTTTAAACCATAAGTAATCATTCAGTTTGTCAAAAGATAAGTATTAACATGTATAATCATTTATACTTTGAAATCATGAAAATAACAGATAGGTACACATGTTTCACCCCAAAACAGTTGAAAACAGTAAAAGAGGGGACTATGTACTCACTTGAGAGTGCTTAGGAGTCTTGAACAACTACCAAGCAAGCTAGAGGGAGCACGGAATAAATTGGACCTAAGTCGGGAGATTGGATAGTATGAGGTCTCGTGAACCAAATGAGTGTGGGAACTCATATGATATGGTCTAACAAGGCCTACATACTAAAATGAAACCTATCCTAAGTGCTTTCGACCCATTATGATCCATTAAGGTAGCTTACGCTACTTTAACGCGTCGCGCGCGCAATGCGCGTTCGAGACGTCTAACTAGCCCTATGACAAGTATTATATGCCTAAACATGTTTAATTATGTTGCATAATCAGTTAAGTGACAAAAGTTTGGGTTACATATGCTTAAATACCTATCATACAACTACTTAAACGAAATGACCATAAGGTATAACCTCAGAAGGTTATTCCCTATACAACTATGGTCACCTAAAGTGTTTGGTTGGATCCTAAAGATCGACCAAACGGGTCTAGTTCGAAAGTCTAAGCGGGTGTTTAGTCCGCTTGACTTACGACTCTACACAAGCACTAAACTAAAAGTGACGAGCTAAACATGTCGAAACATGTTTAACAAAGTTAAAAAACAGGTTTGAAATCAAAACAAACGGTTTTGATACCTAAAGGTAGCTTGGTTACAAAATACGCGAGAATACGTACTCTGGCCGAAGCTACGACTCGTCACTGAGCCTAGATAACGTGGTAATCAGTAGGTATAGTCACTAGGGACTATAACCATCGTGATTAAGTCACGTTATGAAGTTCACACGAACTTCGCCTTGACCATAAACTGGTCAAGCAGAAAGTCAAATGCAGTTTGACTTCAACGATAAAAACGAATGAAAAGAACGAAAGAATACTTACAAAAGGTCCCCGCAAGCTTTGATTTCCCAAGTATTCTCAGGTATGAAGTGGCTAGCACTTCAACTTAGAGAAATCTCAGAAAATCAAGTGTGGGTTTTGCAAGTGAAGGGTGGGGGGTATTTATAGGATTTCTAGAACCGTTAGGATCGTTTCTTGAAACCCGAGCTTCGATCCAAGCCCTACACATCATACCCACTGATTTGTGAAACCATGGGCATCCAAAACAAGCACATAGAATCAAAGAAACCAGGTGCTAAGGTGTGGAATAGCTGGATCAAGCTGGAAAACAAATTCTGGTCACTGGCACCTGCTTACGGACCGTAAGAGGTAGTGCATACGGTCCGTAAGGCCCCTGCAGGTCAGCAAAGTTTGAAAAATGGCAGAACAGGCCCCTTCACCTCCAAACTTGGTTTTTGATGCTTTTTGGCATGTTTAAGCCTTGTTAACCCCATTTTAAAGCTCTAAAATGAAGTTGAAGTATAGGGAACTTGAAATGTGCTAAAAAATATGTCGAATGTCGGTTCGTTTGGCCGTACGATTGCGTTGTTTGGGTAATTACGACGGAAGCCGTAACGGACGCAAAAACGATCCAAATTAAGCGACGAATGGATTTTTATCATGCAAATAATTAAAACATAATATTTTAATGATTACATAAATTTTTGGATGCCCGGATGTATTCAGAACGTAAGATATGAGCGAAAATGCAAACTTGTGCACTTTTGACGCTTTTAGTCCCTGAATGACCAAAAGTTTAGTTTTGCGCACCAAACACCTCAAAGCCTATTTCTAAGCTATGTAAAGGATATTTAGGGCATATTTAACTTATTATCAAGTTCCGGAAGGTTAGTTACTATACAAATCGGTATAGTGTCGCAGTTTGACACAATTAGTCCCTGCGATCGAACAAACTTGATTTCAACACACGAAACCATACAAAACTTATTTCTAAGTTATGTGGAGGTTATTTAAGGTATGTTAAGCCTATTTCACTATTCTGGAGTGTTTGTTGCATTAAACTGGTTATATTTACGCATCAGTGCGCGTATAACCTTCTAGAAAGCGATTTAAAGCCCGAAATCGAACAAGAATGGATATGTGCAAACGATACACATATTTTTACAAATCCCAAGTATGAAATACAATGTTTCATTGGTTTGGTATTTGTTTGATGATTGAAATGACACAGGTGTCACAAATATCTTTTGTTTTTATCTTTTCATCTTTCTCAGTATAGACTTTGCATATTTCTATGCAATTCATGCACTTATCTTCGGTTTTATCAACATTTTCAACATTTAATAATTCAGAAGATTCAGTTACCTCAGTTTCATTCAGCACCTGTGATTCTTCTGTTTTCACCTTCTGATCTTCTTCTTTCTTCTGTTCTTCCTCATCAGCATCCTCTGCCGTTTTCTTCACCTTCTCTATCAGCTTTTCCAGCTCTTGTTCTTTCCTTTTTCTCATTTCCACAACCTTTGGTAAGCTTGCTTCAAAAATTTCTTTCACTTTGTTCATCAGATCAACTTCATACCCTTTTTCAGATAACCTTCTTGTATGATAAGTGTCCTGATCTGGAAAGAGATTTGTTACTGCATCAAAATCCACCTTAGACGGATCAACCACTGGATTACCCTGTGGATCCATGTAACATTCCAATTCAGCATTCCATCTTTTGGCTTTCTTAGCTTCTTTGAATGGAGCACTCAATTTACTAATCTCATATCTCGCACTATCTCTTCTCCACAGTTTATCATAATCCACTTCAGCTACAAATGCAGATCCAACATAATCTTCTTCTGGAAGAACTTGAATCCAGTCATAACCTTCGTCTTCTTTAATAACCACCATCGCTTTTGATCTTTCCTTTGACGAACCTTCATCGATTTGCTTTTGATTTATCTTTGATGACCTGCTGTTTTGATGATATATTGCTTTCTTATAATAATCATCTCTGAATGGATTCGTGGGTTTATCAATTTGCCTGTTTGTGCACTCTCTCTTAAAGTGTCCTTTAAGTTTGCATTTGAAACAGGTAACTTTTGCCTTATCAAACCCCAATTTCGAATCAGTAGATCCCAAAGACGATCGTACAGTGATCTCCATTAAGCGTTGTGCTCTCCTCATTGCGCTAGCCATGCACCATTTAATATCCATTAGCTCCATCTCCTCTGGATCGATTTGGTCATAATCTTCCTTTGTCATTTTTGGATTTCCAACTTTTCCTGTGATCAGACTTTTGTACGATTCCACGACAGATGCTAAAAACACCATTTGTTGCTTGGCAGCTTCTGCATTCAGACTTTGAGAGTTTTTCAAATCTATAGCGATATTGCAATGGACTATGTTCGGATTTGATGAATTTGAACCAATTGAATGATAACCCGAATCTCTTGAAGAACTTTGCTGAGGTGAATCCCTTGAGCTTCCAGCACTAAATCCCGTTTTTGACTTTTGATCAAACATGTTTCCTCCGTAGTATAGATCGACATTTTGTTTATACAGTTGGCTTCCTATTTTTTTTTGTTTCTTGATTTCTAAATCATGCCCCTCAAACTTCTCAATCAGCCAGTCCAGGGTCACCTTGCTCATATCATTGCTGTTTTTGAGAATTATGACATAGTGTAACCAGTCGTCTTCATTCGGAATAGCTTCTATCAACCTATCAATGATCTCTTCATTATCTTTTAACACATCAATTCTCTCCATTTCAAGTTTAAGGTGACAAAATCTTTCAATCATTTCTGGTACAGTTTCACCTTTCATACAAGCAAATAGATCAAATTCTTTTTTCAATAATGAACATTTGTTTTTTATAATCTCCTCACTACCGGTACCTTTTCTTTCTAACGCTTCCCACAAACCCTTTGATGTTTTCTCATGTTCAAGTAGTGAAATAATGTCTTCTCTAACTGATTGATATAACAATGTAATCATTCTATGTTCAGCTACAACATGTTTTATTTCTTTTTCTGTGAACTCTTCATCAGTTAATAAAACACCTCCTTCTTTTGTTGGTTCTTTATATCCTTGTTTTAATTTTAACCAACTTTCATGTGCAAAAGCTTTTACTCAACCCTCAAACCGATTTTTCCACCAGTTATAATCTTCAACACTCATTAATTTCGGTGGTTTCTGTTGGTTTCCGTACATGTTGTCGTATTTCAAACTGTCTGAAATCTCTATTGAAAGATCTCTTGTTTCTGTTCTTCTTTCGGAAGATTCTGAAGTGAACGCATTATAAAACGTGTTGTAAAATTCTTCACCGGCTCCTGACATTTTCAATTTACTTCTTGAAATTTGCACCTTGTAAATCACCTGCAAACAAATCACACAAACACAATCAGTTTAAACACTTATCAAACAACTGACCAAACCGATATCCGATCGAGTGAGTAAACAAAAGTCAACAGTAACAACAATCGGGTGACAACGTTGTCCGATCGGGTGGCATGCTGTCAGATCGGGTGGGATGCTGTCCGATCGGGTGACAGTGTATTTTCAATAGGGTTGCAATCCGCTCGACCCACCACTCGATTAATGGCAATGCAAACTTAAACTTCAATATAATGAATCGGGTGGTACTCCGAACGAGATGCTGTTCGATCAAGTCACACCACAAAGTTGTTGTTCGATCGAGCTAATGTTCGATCAAGTCACACCACAAAGTTGCTGTTCGATCGAGCTACTGTTCGATCAAGTCACATCACATAGTTGTTGTTCGATCGATAGACACCACAAAGTAATATGAATATCAATCAAAGCACATGTAAACTGACAATTATTCTTTGATTCACGTGAAAATCTAATATATTGAATTAAAGCTAGCCGACAAGAGGATTTAAGATTCAATTTTATGTAAACAAATGTCAGTAAACTTGAATATGATTGGACCTTCAACTGTAGTTCATTGATGATCACATGCAGCCGACATTTTAATTCAATAGATTGATGATGATAGTGCTGATCTATTCAATGAATTCAAAGATAGTGGCCAACAAAATCTGATATATGTATTTGTTGATTGGACTGATTATTATGAATTTAAAATGAATTGTGTGACATCTGTTGTAGTTATTAATGAGGCTTACACTTGTTGACTGACAAAATTGACTTTAATGAGATTAATTGAGTGAGGTGCCTATGAATCGGATTACCGCCCGATCGGGTAGCAGTCAACGTAGTCATCCAATTAATGAAATGTAAAGGAACGAGTGAGGTTGGATCGGATTACCGCCCGATCGGGTGGTACTCCGATCGGGTGACATCCAATAGAACACCAACAGTAACAACAAGCATTTTTACAACTTTTTCGAACCAAAAAACTTAGATTTCTCACAAACGGCTTAGAATTAAGATCTGAAAATTTGAAGGCTTTTAGATCAAGAGTTTTTGCACAACATATCCAAAAATGAGCCGATTTTAACCGTAAAACCAATGTTAATTTTGCAATTTTCGGACAGAAACGTGAAGGAGATGAAAAAGTGAAGAAATTTTGACAAATCTGAAGAAATTTGGATCTGAATCTGATGAAATCCTATACGAATTTGTGTGATAGATCTGTGCAATCAAGCTCCCGCTCTGATACCACTTGTTAGGACCGGTTTTCGATTCCGTAACGATTGCGAACCGAACGTGTGACGTGCGGAATCCATACACGAACGTGACCGAACACAAGAACGTACAATTAATGTGATTCTATTGAAAGATATACGAGTACAATCACCGTGAATCACCTTTCTCTCTCTAGTTTCTCTCTCTAGACTTCAAACTCTAAGATCACCAAATGAGCTCCAAACTAGCAAAAAAGTCTTCAAATGAAAACCCTAAGGCTCCTATTTATAGGCACAAGGTATAAGGATTTCTCCTTATTTAGAAAATTGCCACCTTGCCCATTTCCCTACTTAAAACACTATAAAGGCTCTTGATTTCTTCAGTTTCTGCTACGATCTGATTGACAGAGACGATAGACATACCGCACTAACAAAGACTTCCATTGTCTTTTCTTTCATATCATGGAAGATGGCCACCATGCAACGTTGAAAGGTTGTGGGGGGCATTACATAGACCAAAAGGCATGCGTCGATAAGCAAAAGTTCCATAGGGGCATGTTAATGTTGTCTTTTCTTGGTCTTCGGGTGCTATCGGGATTTGAAAGTAACCTGAAAAACCATCTAAGAAACAATAAAAGGTAAAGGAAAGTGATCTTTACTTGTTGCTTCATTCAATCGATGATAATCTATACATACCCTCCATCCTGTGACGGTTCTCGTTGGTATTAATTCATTTTTCTCATTAGTTATTACCGTCATACCCCCTTTCTTTGGAACTACTTGGCGGGACTTACCCAAGGACTATCGGAGATTGGGTAAATAAGCCCGACGTTAAGTAATTTGATTACTTCATTTTTAACCACTTCTTAGACATTTGGATTTACCCTACGTTGTGGTTGTATTACCGATTTATAGTCATCGTTCATTAAAATTTTGTGCGTGCGCATGGAAGGACTTATTCCTTTAATATCTACAAGCTTCCAAGCGATCGCATTTTTCTGTTTTTTCAAAAGCGTAATTAATTTTTCTTTTTCTAAACTACTCAATTTTGATGAAATAATTACAGGTGATTTACCATCTTTGTCTAGAAAAGCATATTCCAAACCTTTTGGGAGTTCTTTGAGCTCAAGAGGTGGGTCTTTAGGAGACTCCCTATTTGGTTGCTCATTTTTGTCGAGAATCACAAAGGTTTGTTCTATGGCGACCTCTTCTTCAACAAAGTGGTCAATTTCTTCTCTTGTATCGGGTGGTTCATCTTCATCTTCAATTAGGGGGTCACTATTGCCGAATGGATATTTCATTTAATGCTCAAGATCGACACTCTTTTTAAATGCCCCTAATTGAATAGATAGATTGTTGTACTTCCGATTTTTCAAAGCTTTGTGGGTTTTTTACAAAAGATTGTCCCAACACTAAAGGAGCGTCATCAAGGATGACAAAGTCGGTTGGGATTACCATTTGGTTGGTTTGGACCAAGACATCCTCAACTATCCCTATTGATTTTATTACTTTCCGATTAGATAGAAAAATGGGTAATTGAAGTGGAGAAAAATCACTAATACTTAATTTTTCGAAAATATAGTTTGGCATTATATTAACACAAAGATCTTTATCAATTGTGATATTACTAACAGTAAATTACGTTTTTGGCCCCTGTGATTATATCAATTTTACTATATTAGCCCAAAATAAGAATTTTTAACATATCTTCCCTCATGGTCTCTATAACTAACCATTTTGGCCCCTAAGTCTAGAGATCATGGGGGCCAAAATGGTTAGTTATAGAGACCATGGGGGCCAAAATGGTTAGACTTAGGGGCCAAAATGGTTAATTATAGAGACCATGGGGGCAGATATGTTAAAAATTCTTATTTTGGGCTAATATAGTAAAAGTAAGATAACCACAGGGGCCAAAAACGTAATTTACTCTATTACTAATAAAGGAGTTTTGAAAAAAAAAACATGGGACCGGTGTAATGTTAATTTCAAATGGGTCTTCTTTTATTAGCGAAGTTTGATCATTTGTTAACTTAATGCTTACCATTTCGTCAATTTTAGTGTTAGTATTTAACTCTTTTAAAAACTTAGCATGAGTGGGTACTAAACAATGATTTTCGAAAGAAGGTGACAAGAGATTAATTTTTGCAAAATTAGACTCTTCTTGAATTTTAACGTTATCGGACTCACCTTTCTCATTGTTTAACTCATGTGTTAGTTTTTCACTTACTTGTTCTTCCATTTTTACATTTTCAACTATCTCTTCTTTATTACAAGTTAATTCTTCCCTTGCGCGAGACTCCTCTTCCCTTGCGCGAGATTATTTTATGCAATGCTCGATAGTTTAATGTGTTCTATTATCTTATCGGCTATGTGGGTGATAGAGTAAGGATCAGGATCCTCAAAGCTTGAATCCGGATGTTCGATCCTTTGTTCCTCATAATACTCATAGGAAGTAGATGGTTCACACCATTGTTCTTCATTGTAAGTATATGATGGATAAGGGTCGTAATTTTGTTCTTCATAATACTCATATGAGGTGGGTTGTTCACGCCATGGTTCCTCATAATAAGCATATGAAGGTAGAGGCTCATATCTTGGTTCCTCAATGTATGAGTGTTAAGGCTCGTACCTTGGTTCATTAAAATATGAGTATGAGGGAGAAGGTTCATACCATGGGTCTTCATAGGATGTGTATGAAGTTGATGGCTCGTACCTGGGCTCCTCACAATAGGTGTATGAAGTGGATGGTTGAAAAAGGTCACAATATTGTACCGAGTGAGGGTCACCACAAATGGTGCAATAGTCTTCCCTATAATCATCCTCCTCATAGGTGTAGTTGTAACCTCCTGAGTATTGATCCATAAGAATCACTCAGCAGACCACAACAGAGTCTCGAGACCAGAAAACAAAAATAAAAATGGAAACAGAGGCTGGACACGAAACCGTGTTCAGTGGACGCGGCCCGTGTTCCGTTTCTGTATATGGGCGTTTTAATAAAAGTAACTAGTTTTGTCCAGCACGGGGGCGTGTTCAGTGAGCACGACCCCGTGTTCAGACTCTGTATCTGGGTGTTTTATGAAAAAAATGCAGCACGGCCCCGTGTTTAGTGAACACGGCCCCGTGTTCAAACTACTATAAATGCAAAAACTAACTAAAATCCAGAAAATATGCACGCGTTTTAAAAAGGTTTTGAAAAGCTTTCTTAAAATCCTTGTGTCCCGGGCAACGGCGCCAAAAACATGATGTGTGCAGCGTGTTATATAATTTTATATATATTTTTAGCCCTTTTTACACTTTAGTCAAGTTTTAAATTTATAAAACACGATATTTTACTAACACTAGACACACATATGGGCAAGTGCACCCATCATGAGCGTAGTATAGCGTTGGTAAGATACCGAGGTCGTCCAAGGACACAAGAGCTTTTAGTACCTGTTTATCCTCAACGTCTAATCAAATCAAAATTTTAGAAAAAAAGGTTTAAACATGAAAATAAAAAAAACTAGAAATGCTGAAAATAAAAATAAAAATAAAAACATATAGACAAGATGAATCACTTGGATCCGACTCGCCTTTAGTGTAACCTTTGATTATTTCCGCACTTTTGCACTTTTTAAGAGATTATCTTAGTTATAGTAGTAGGCTCCTCTTTTGAAGGTGACGTTACCCTCAACCCAGTAGTTTGAGTCAGCAAGGATACAATCCTAAAGGGTTGGATTATTGAAAGATAATTAATTAAGTTATTAATGCGTAATGTGGTAGGCCCCTCTTTTGAAGGTGACGTTACCTTCGGCTAAGTAGTTTGAGTCAGCAGGGATACAATCCTAAGTAGCCGGGTTAATGTTTTAATAGTAGTTTACATATGAAGGGGTCAAGAAATTCGAACCCCCGCCATCCAATACCAGTGGGTATTGAAGGAGGTCCTACTAAGGTTGACCCAGGTCCTTGCAGGATATATACACTGAACAAGGCAAGACACTTACCAAACCATTCCCTTAACCCCTGACCAGGTAGCCAACATATCTCCATATAGACCGTGGAGATATGAATGGTGTAAATCTTTTATTTTATATAGACAGTAAAATAACACCAAGACACCACGGACAAATGATAAGGAAGTTTCACCTTCAACATAAGAAACTAGTTATTAAAGTCATTAATACATAACCAAATAAAAAGTGCAAAAAGATTAAAAATAAAAAGTATTATACTAAATGCTTGTCTTCACCAAGTGATGTAAGAGACTTTGGCAAACATGGCCTTTGATTGTCAAGAACTCTTACTATCAATCTTGGATCTCGAGACTACTACACACACTCTATGATGGATGATGGATGATGGTGGTGGATATGGGTTGTGATGGTGGTGGTGGGTGGGTGAAGTGTGAGAGAGGTGGTTTGCCAAGGGATGCCTTAACCAAGCACCTCTATTTATAGTCTGCACAGAAGCCCGGACACGGCCCCGTGTCCATTGGGCACGGCCCCGTGTCCATCCATCTTCTCTTTCTTCATTAAATGCAGTTTGTCTGCATTAGTTGACCACGCCCCCATGTCTGCTGGGCATGGCCCCGTGTGAAGAAGCGTATCTGTACTATTAAGATTTGCTTGGATTCTACGAATCTTAGCGTTGACCACGGCCCCGTGTCCGGTGGGCACGCCCCCGTGTTGGGAAATAGAAGCTTCTACAACTTTGTCTTTTCTGCAGACACTTGGGCACGACCCTGTGTTCAATGAGCACGGGGCATGTTCAGCCTTCTGATCTCTTGTTTTTGCTTGGGAAGATGCTGTCGAGGGGTCGGGCATGCCACGTTTATTTCTTTTCTTGTATTTTTGTTAGATTTGGCTGCATTTTTGCTCCTTTTGTTCATTTAAGCTCATTTATTCCTGAAAATACAAAAGGAAGACAAAAGCACACTTTTTCCAACATTAGTACTTAAAAAGGGTTAGTTTTATGCCTCATTTGATGTAATTTATATGTTGCATTTTACACACATCAACGGGTAACGTAACATACCGAGCAAACCTAAGGTGAGTTCATTCCTCTTGAGCATGCGTCCCGGTGGGTGGGACAGTCAAATGGGTATTCCTGAGAGGAATAAGTCTTTGGGTAAATCATTGGGTATTCCTGAGAGGAATAAGTCAATTGGGTAAAAACTGGGATGTTGGATAGTACACTCAACTCCTATCACCATTAAGTCCCATCTTGTTTGTTACCTGAGAGGTAACGGGGTATTAGTTGATAGCGCTATTTAGGTTTGGCACCCTCACCCCGTAACTGAGAGGACGGGTGTGAACTAATGACCCAGTCATGACCAATGCTTAGATAGGGGCATTGGGGAAGGGCAAAAATAATCTGGAGCCATCTTGTACGTACTCGAGTTATTATCAACATTATTATCAATGAGCTGAACTTAACACTTGGTAACCAACGTTTTTTAAAACTATGAACTCACTAGCGTTGTCTGATACACTTGTTGCATGCTCACAGGTCGTTAGGTACAATGGACAAGGAACTTACTATCTGGATGGCTGGAGTGGTCATGGGTCGTACTACTTGGATTTGCAAGACTTGTTTACTGATTTCACATACATTGGTTTTTGAAACGTTTGAACAGTGATTTACTATTTGCTTCCGCTGAACATATTAACTTGGATTATGTTTATGAATGTTTTATCATTGTAAATGGAAACTTTGTTTTAAAACTCGATGTTAGTTCAATGTGATTGGTGGCTAGATCCAGGTACGTCACACGCCTAGCGGGGTCACCGCATGTGGTATTTTGGGGGTGTGACAATTTCGGTAAGTTATATTATTTAAAGTCCTAAAATAATATAACTAATACACATAATTTACAAGTAATCTCACAAATTGTGACATCTAAATATATATATTTTCCTAAATACATTTTTAGTCACTTTTATTTATCAAAAACCAACCTCCAATATTTGTAATTTTTGTAACAAAATTTATGGCAAATTTTACATGAAAAACCATGGTTAAAATATACTTATAAACACTTGTTTAAAAATATTTTTCTAAGTGTTTAAATTTTACAAAAATTTTGCCATAGTTTCCCCTTAAAATGGAGGTTTCCATGCTTTAAAAGCATATCATTTTCTTTTAAAATCATCATCAATCATCAACAGCATAAACAAGACTTACCATATGCTTTGAATATGCAAATTTACACTATGACATGAACTTGAAACTTTGTAAAAATTTGTAGTAACTTAGTATGTTATTTAGTAGGTTTAGTTACCCCTAAAAATGTGGTTATTTGTTTGTAAATCATATTCTTGCAAAATTTGGTCCTTTACAACTTGTAGGATGATTTTTCTAAAAATAATTCTTTGGTATTTTTCTTGTTACAAACATGTTTCTAGCTTTGATTTAACACTAAAAATATGATCAGTTTCTTTAAAAATCATGGTTATGTAAATCTTGTAAATAAACTTGGTTTCTTGAGAAAATTATTTTTGAAATCATTCATTTACAAGACTTTGACATGTATCAACCGTCATCATACTCTAAAACAACTTCATTTTCAAGTTCATGATTCACATAAAGGATGATCATTTTGATTTCTTCAAGATCCATCCTTATACTTGCTAGATCATGTGTTTAATCATCATCTAGCAAGGTTATTATGATGATCAACATCATAAACATAAGAAATCCACAAACAAGTTTCATACATACACTTAATCAACTTAGATTTCATGTAATTTAGCTTTATGTTAGGAGTTATGTTCTTATTCTTTCATGATCTTCATGTTTAATCTTTTACATAACCTTTTAACCAACATAATAAGAAGTAAAAATGAGATTATGAGAGTCTTACTACTACCACAAGGCTAGGGAAGAACAAGTATGAAGATGATGAAGAAATAGAGTGGATAAAAGCTCCTAGATGAGGTCTTTCCACTTCCAATGCTTACAAGCTTCATAAATATGCTTAAGACATCTTGTGAACACCTTGGATTACTTGAGAATGGACTAGAAAAATTTTGATGGTGAGAGGGGTGCTTGGCCGTAACTTATTGAGAGAGAGGGAGAAGTGTTTGTGGGTTGAAGATGGTGAATGATGAGAATTATGATCTAGTGGTCTTTATAAATTTATCTTCCAACATATATTTACCTTAAGGTTAATATGTTTCTTATTATCTAAGCATATCTTATAAAATATTAGAAGAAAATCAAATGTGGGCCCCATGGTATAACCGGCCTTAGATGGGGGGGGGGGGGGGTCTTAGTTGCATCTTAACTACAAGTTACATATTTAGTTATATGTTAAGTGTTATGTTTAGGGATTTAGGTGTTTAAGTGTTTTAGGATATGATATGATGTTCGTGACCATAACTAGCTTTGTAACACTAAAACAATGCTTCTAGTGTAAATTTGGTGTTTTGGGTAGTGTCTGGTTGTTCGGTTGGTTACTGGTTCGTTACAGTGCTAGATTACGTAGTTCAGTGTGCTTTATGTTCCCTTTTATGACAGTTTTAATTCGCGACACTTAGGAAAGTATTCTGGGCCATTAAACCACATTTCTGCATTATATTTAGTTACTAAAATGCTGAAAATTGCTGAATTTGTTTATTTTCTGCATAATTCTACAGTTTTAGTGTGTTTCTAGCACTTTCCGGCACCTAAATCATCACTAGGTAAGCAGTTTTGTGATCCCTACTTTCCTACATACTATTCTAGTGTAACTCCTGGTTTCGGGCTCATTCTGTGTCTTAATATCTTGTATGTCTGAGTACTGAACTCCCGTCAGCACTTCTAGTTTGTCTGATAACTGTGCTAACTTTGTTTTGCGCACTATTTGTACCATGCTGTGTTGCATGTAGTAATGATAAAAATCTTGAAATCATGAAATGCCATTGTATGTATATGACAGTAATCAGAAAATCATTCGTCTTGTTAATTCAATCACACGCAGTCATTAAAGCACAGATTACTGTTTATTATTGTATGGAATTCATGGAAAAGTGTCAGTTGTCACATCCCCCCCCCCCCCCCCGTTAAAAGAATTTCGTCCCGAAATTCAAGCTATGTTATCGGTTGCAAGGGAGTTGTGAAATAGATTTGAATACTTAGACTTGATTTGGCCTTCATGTTCCCAAGTAAACTCTGGGTCATGATGCGAATTCCTACGAACTTTGACAAGTTTAATGCGACTTCTTCGTGTTTCGTGGACTTCCAGTCCGTAACGTTAAAAGGTTCTTTAGTAAATTGGAGTTCGTCGTTGACGTGGATCTTGTTTGCGGGAATAACGACTGTTTCTTGAGTCAGACTCATCTTAGGATTAGTCACATGAAACGTGTCGTGAATACTGTTAAGTTCCTGGAAGTTTCGGCTTGTAAGCCATGGTTCCGATCCTTTCCAGGATCTCGAAAGGTCTAATATACCGTAGGTTCAACTTCCCATGCTTTTCCAAATCGTACCACGCCTTTCCAAGGCGAGGCTTTCAATAAAACCATCTCTGCAAACTCAAATTCCAATGGTTTCCGCCGTTTGTTGGCATGGTTGTTCCGCATGTCATGTGCTGACTTGATACGATCACGTACCTGAACGATCCTGTCTGTAGTTTCTTGAACCAATTCGGGGTCAGTAAATCGTTTATCTCCGGTCTCCGCCCAACACAAAGGGGACCGATACTTACGTTCATATAAAGCTACACACGAGGCAGCCTAAATGGCGGTGTGAAATATTATTGTAGGAAGACTCCACTATGGGCAAGTGAGTATTTCAACTTTCCATCAATGTTCATCACACAATCACGTAGCATGTCCACCAAAGTCTGTATCGTTCGTTTACTCTGGCCGTTCGTCTGAGGGTGAAATGCAGTACTAAGGTTCAACCGTGACCCATACGCCTTCTGAAACGTCTGCCATATCTTTGGCATAAAACGACCATCTTGGTCGGATAAAATAGAAACAGGCACTCCATAACGTGCCACAATCTCTCTAAGATAAATCTCTGCTAATTCCCTTGTGCTGTCTTCCTCACTGTCCGGTAGGAAATATGCAGGCTTGGTGAGTTGATCAATAATCACCCCAAATCATAACATGCCCTCTTTTGGGTTCTCGGTAGCTTTGTAATGAAATCCATTGAGATTCATTCCCACTTCTACATGGGAATCTCAGGCTGTTGCAGCAGTCCTGATGGTTTCTAGTATTCTGTCTTAACTTTGGCACAAGTAGGACAGTTGCCCACATATGTAGCAAAATCTGCTTCCGACGTAGGCCACCCACACTAATCCTTCAAGTCTTGGTACATCTTGTCAGATCCAGGATGGATCGAGTACCTTGACCTATGAGCCTTGTCCCAAAATAAGCGTACGTAAATTGTCGTAAAACGGAACCCAAAGTCGTTTCATGAAGTATAATGATCCGTTTACCTTAGGCAATAATCGCACTCCCATTCCACATAATGCTTCAGCTCGTAGGTTCTCTGGTTTGAGCACCTCTTGCTCGGCTTCACGAATCTGAGTAGCGGGATTCGTCTGTATGATCATCTCTAAGGCTAGCACCCTTAGAGGCTTTGCGCGATCCGTGCGGCTCAAGGCGTCTGCTACAACGCTCGCCTTGTCCCAGTGATACTTAATCTCACAGTCATAACCATTCAGTAGCTCAATCCATCTTCTTTATCTCATGTCTAAGTCCTTCTGATCAAAGATGTGCTGCAAACCCTTGTGATCAGTAAAGATCGTGCAGCATTTTCCATACAAGTAATGACGCCAAATCTTCAATGCGTAATTACTGCACCTAGTTCAAGGTCTCTTCTCATGATCCTTAATCAATGTGACGTGTACGCGATGACTTGGTCTCGTTCCATCAACACACAATCGAGACCTTGTCGAGAAGCTTCACAAGAACCGCAATTTTATTGGTGCTGTCAGGTGAAGACAAGATAGGTATCGTCTGGGTTAGGGTTGTTAGCGGTTGAGCATTCCTTGAAAAGTCTTCTAGGAGACGTCTGATACAGCCTACAATCCCCAAAAATTCTTAGTTGTGTCTTTGGGACTCCTTATTTCTTGATTGCAGGGTTGACATGAATTTCGTTCTTATTCAACACGTGTCCTAAGAATCTTGCCTCGCAAATCCAAGAGTTCTAAGATAAATTGCAGATGTTGCTCATGACCTTACTTGGTCTTTGAGCATATAAGAATGTAGTTAATAAATATAGTTACGATCTTATCCAGGTACGGCTTACACACCCAATTCATGAGGTCCATGAATACTGCCGGTGCATTTGTTAAGCCAAACAGCATGACAAGGAACTCGAGATGTCCATATCGAGTCCTAAAGCTCGCTTTAGGGGTACTTTCTTCTCGTGTCCTCATCTAGTGATATCCTGTCCTTAAGTCAGTCTTGGAATAGTAGCTGGGACCTTGAAATTGGTCGAACAATTCATCAACCCTTAGTAAAGGATACCGATTCGTGATGGCTAGCTTACTCAATTCCTTGAAGTTGATGCACAAACTGAATCTGCCATCTTTTCTTCTTAACGAATAACGTTGGAGCTCCCCAAGGCAAGAAGCTTGGTCTGATGGATCCTTCGTTCTAACAGTTCTTGTGGTTGAGTCGTTAGTCCTTGTATCTCGAACAAAGCTATTCGGTAAGGCGCCTTTGCCACGGGTGCCGCTCCTGGCACTAGGTTAATCCTAAACTCCACTCATCGCTGTGGAGGTAACCCAGGCAAGTCTTCGGGAAAGACTTCTGGAAATTCCTTCACAACGGGGATGTCTTCTCGCTTTGACTCCTTGGTCTCCTTTTTGACAATATAAGCAAATGGGGCTATGCAATCCTATTCGGAGGTGCTTCTGTGTCTCTATGCCCAATGTGGGATGTCGCAATTTACCGCCTTATGGGGCCTAGTGCCCTCGCACCTATTACAAGAAGGTTGTGTACTATCAGTGTCTCATCATTCACAAGAGGGATGCGAATGATCCTCCTTATGACGAACAACTTCAGCTCTATCCTTGGATATCCAATCCATGCTGACTACAATATCATGACTTCCCAAGTCAACAGCAATAGAAGGTTCCTGCTCTCTAAGTTCCAAAATACAATCTTTAATCACCTCATCTATTTTAACTAACCTTCTATATGCTAATTCTAAAGAATGCGGGGCGTCTATCCTACTTGAAACTAGGCCAAGTAGGTTCTTAATTCCTAAGGATACAAGGTTAAAGTCGGCGCCAATATTAATCAAAATGGATGCATAGTGTTGACTAATAGGGAATATACCCGTAATCGCATTTGGATCCTAGCGTGCTTCATGAGCTCTGATCGTGAAGACTCTTCCTCGCTTGGTTCTTTGTTAGTGCATTTATGTCTATCGCCTCCGTCAATTCTAACCGTAGCTGAAACTGATCTAACTAGCCTCTATATTGTTATAGTTTAGTAAAAGGCAAGGTGGCATTTATGTAATTAGTCAGATTCCTCATTAGGCCCCTTAGCCTATAAATAGAAGTGATAGGGTTAGCATTAGGAACTTTTGCCATTTTCTACAACTTGGAGAGCTTGGATCCTAGAGAGAGAAAGTAGAGAGAGAAAGGCAAAAGGTGATTCACGTTTCTTGTATAATTTCAGATCTATAAAGAATCACCGATTATATTACGTCTGGTGTGTTCGGTCACGTTCGTGTACGGATTCCGCACATCACACGTTCGGTTACGCAATCGTTTCGGAGTCAAAACCGGTCCTAACAAGTGGTATCAGAGCAGGAGCTCAATTGCACGGATCAAACGCATGATTACGCACGGAAAATCATCAAAATCAGATCCAAAATTCATTCAGATTTGTCAAATTTCTTCACTCTTCATCTTCTTCACGTTTTTAACAGAAAATTGCAAAATTAAACGACTTTTTACGGTTAAAAATTGCTAATTTTTGGATATGTTGTGCGAAAGTATCTGATCTACAAGCCTACAAATTTTCAGGTCAAAATTCCATGCCGTTTGAGAGAAATCTGAGTTTTTGTGATCGATCTTGCTAAACTGTTCGTCACCAACCGATCGGCTAGCATTCTTGTTCGATCGAACAGCAAAAGACTAACCGATCGGCCGGCCTGTTCGATCGAACAGACTAGCCGTTCCATTGCAACATACATTTCATTAAGTGATTTGACTTTTGTTGACTGCTGTCTAATCGAACACGCTGTTCGATCGAACAGCATGTTCGTCCCAATGCATCACTGCCATTCATTTAATGAGTTGACCTGTTGACCTAACCGATCGAACAGTCTATTCATTCCTGCAACATCTTTAATAGCATTTAATGTTCTGACTTTGTTGACTTGACCAATCGAACAAGTTAGCCGATCGGCCAGGACTCCTGTTCGATCGTCCGACATTTCCAATCAATCGGTCAGCAACACGCATCATTTAAGTCAACATATTCAGCTTTTGTTAGTCAACTTTATCTGTATTCATTAATTGCGATAGGTTTTCATGATCAATTGTCAGGATCTCTAAAAAGAATCAACACTATTAATAATATGTGACCTCATACATTGAACGGCCCTATCATCAAACAAAGTTTAAATAAGTGCCCAGACCCACCATTTGTGAAGCACAAGTGTGTCGGCTACTTTAGTAGTGCTCTGTTCTATATTGAAGCTCCAATGAAATTAAAATAGTAAAAACAAATGATAGCACAATTGGTCGGGCCATGTGATTGAGTCTGTCTATCTGTTCACTATTGTAAATAGGTCCAAATCACTTTATGTGATATAAATGTGTCGGCCACTTCTGATGTTGGTCAAATAAAATCAATTCTTGATATAAGAGGCCCAATCAAATTCTTGCATTAATCAATTGTCTGCCATCATTAATAACCTAGATTGAAATGCATGTGATCTGATAATAGATGAAAGTCCACGTGATGACATAATAACGGACCAATCATGTATACTGTGCATCGACCCACTATATTTGCGGTCCAATGAGATTATGATATGCATTAATTTTGTCAGCAATTAATGCTGAAATTGTTTTAGTTTTGTCAATTGCGTGTGATAATTCAATAGGCTAACCGATCGGTCAAGATTTGTCTTTTAGTGCCTTTGGTAGAAGTGTAAGCCGATCGAACAGCTTGTCGTTTTGTGAATCTACTCAATACGTTAACCGTTCGGCTAGTCTAACCGTTTGAACAACACATATTTGTCCTGTAGTGTTTTTGTTCGAACAGCGGGTCTTTTGAAGTGCCAACCGATTCAAGATCATTGTTGTGAAGGGTTTTTCAATTGGCTAGCCTAACCGATCGGCTAGCCCAACCGATCGAACAACAAGTTGACTTTTCTTGACTCACCTGATCGAACAGCTTTCCCGACCGATCGGACAACTCACTCTATTCAAGACAAAACACCAACTGATCGAACAACATCTCTGACCGATCGAACAGCAACCCGTCCAATCGACCAGCATACTGTCCGATCGATCAACCTCCTGTCCGATTCAAGTTGTTGAATAAATTCTTGAACTAATTGTTTGTTTGCGTGATTCAGGTGATTCAAGGAAAAAGCATCATGGCTGAAGAGTTTTACAACACGTTCTACAACGCGTTTACATCTGACTCGTCTGAAACATCAACTGTCACACCAAAGTCAATAACAAAAACGATCAATGAGAACATCAAGCATGATAACTTCTACGGAACACACTCAAAGCCACCAACTCTGGAAAGCATTGAGGATTATACATGGTGGAAAGAACGGTTTCTTAAGTGGGCGAAAGCGTATGCTCATGAAAGCTGGTTCTGTTTAGAGTTTGGATATGAACGGCCCAAAGATGATAAAGGCGAAGAACTTTCATTCAAGAAGTGATCCAGAGAAGATAAATCTGAGTTTGCTGTCGAACAGGGAATGATTGCGTTGATCCAGTTAGCAATCAGAAATGATATTTTTGTTAGGACCGGTTTCGATACCGTTCGATTGCGTAACGTACGTTCAACGTGCGGAATCCGTGAACGTATGTGATCGAACACTCAATAACGTACAAGAAAACGTGATTCGATTAAGATGACGTCGTGTACAATGCCGTGAATCACTTAGAGAGACTTTCTCTCTCTAGACTTTCTCTCTCTCTACAACTAGATCTCTAATTCTCCAAAATGAGCTCCAAGTCTTTCAAAAGTCTTAATCTTTACAACTTAATGAGTTATTTATAGGCACAAGGATTATAAGGATTTCTCCTTATTTACAAGTTTGCCACCTTGCCCTTTTTAACTAGTTGTAACCTAGAATGCTTAAAAACCTTCGGTTTCTTCTATTTCTGCTACGGAATAGATTGACGGAGGCGATAGACAGATATTGCACTAACAGACTCCCCCTTGGATATTGCCGTAGTCAATCTCGTAGCGCCTTATCTTTCTCTCTCTCGAACAGAATCCCCGTGGATTTGTCTTTAGGCTCCCCCTTTCATCAAGCTTCCATGCTTTTGGGATCGGCACCTGGATTTCCGTATACAAGCTCCTCCAGGAATGATACCTGGCTCTTTGCACGCTTTCGTTTGCCTTGAGCTCGTCTTCAGACTCCCCCTTAGACTCAGCTGTCGGGATCGTAGTCTGGCTTTTATAATTTCACAAGTTCAGGATCAATTCCTGGCTTTGTTCTGCATCTGCTCAGGACTTGAGACCTGGTTAACCTGCATATCCTCTACCTCACCATAAGTTTCACAAATTTATAACAAATTAATTCCCATAAACTTACCGGTAGATATCATTTACAACAAACATATCAGTTACATCAAGTTCAAATAAATGACCTTGATTAACCAAATAAACCATTTATATATGTCATTTAAAGTTTTCAACATATTCTCCCAAACCTGTTCATCATGATTAGCCCTCGAATTTTGAATATCAGCTCTTCAAAATCAGTTGTCGAAAATCTTTTTGACTTTTTCAAAAATTTATACTAAAACACTCCGAAAATCTTTTTGGATTTTTGTTTTTGAATGAAAAGCAGTAAACAAATATATACAAATAATATTTTTGTGAGTTTGTGTAAGAGGATCATATCAGTTCTTGAGACAAATCACTAGCACCGTTAAGCTTTAATCATTTTAAGTTCTAAACGATTCACCTCGATTGACAATATAGTTGTCCTCTTAAATTTTCACACAATTTTCAATCTATTCAGGATACGATTTAGATGTTTTAAGAACTTAGCTCAATTCATGTGTCCCACCTCTTGAATATACTCCCGTATCCAGAATCTCAATATTCAGTCTTACAGGCAAGAATACTACAATGATGTCTGTACATAAATTAGGGGTTAAATGCGAGAACTGAGGGATCTCAGGTCAGAACTTCCGTTCAGCAGAGAGATATCAGCTTCGACTTAGCAGTGTGTCCCCTTTAGAGGATCTTTTCAGCTACAACAACTGATTATCAATTTTATTGTCTAATCATTCTGAGGGCTATAATGCTATGTTTCAAGCATTTCAGGCAAAGCATTATCCAAGGACTAGGTCAGAACCACCGTTCAGCAGAAGTCCCGGAATAATACCCCAGACATCATAGAGTATAAACACCTAGTATATCAGAATACGAGACCTTTCAAACGAGATTTCAGGGGTTACCTATATATCCAAGTAGTGTTCCCCACGAATTTCACAAGTTTGAAATTTTAGGTTTATATCCCGAATAAATCTACTAAATGTATGAAAACCTATCGTCACATCATCAGTGAGACCGTTTATTACATTTGACATTACATTTCTTTAGCATGCTGTGATAGTCCACTGATTTACTATCATTTCCTCTTTTTCACAACAAAACTCATTTTTTAAATTTTTCAATGTTTTTGACATTTTCAAATTTTCTTTTTTTTTAAATTTTCCTCCCCCTAAAATCAAAATATGTTTCAATTTTGATTTTCAAGGAAAATTTGAAAACTGTACAAATAAAATGACAAACTGATATCGAATCACTTCAATTCGCCATTCATTTGGCATAAACAATCAAAACTCCCCCTCACAACAAACTATTTTCCCATTATGATTTCAAAACACTTAAGTTTGTTTTAATCAAAATGGTTTTTCCGGAAAATTAGTTTTGTATGTTGTTTCATAAACTCGGGGTTATTTCATCACATTGTTTTCCTTTAATCACAAACATCACTTGTAGAAAATCAAGTACAACTTAATGTCCCTGATTTACCACATGTAAGACGAAAAATCACCAGAGTGAAATTTCTCAAGAAATATGCCGATTCATGTTCCACGCTTACCAACCTGGGAACTCCGGCAAGTCAGGTTTTTCTATTTGAAAAGTTTCACCCAAGCCTGACTGTCCTTGGGTGAATTTGAATTCTTGTTTATCAATGGATGAAAGTTTGTATCATCCATTGTTAAACTTGAATTCTCAGTTTTTACCTCAATAACTGGCTCTTCTGGTTTTGTCGAACCAGAATCATTGCCTGAGTGTGGCTTGTCTGACTTTGACCTGTCAGATTCATCGCCGACACGTTTCTTTTTCTCCTTTTTCTCTGTTGTCCTCAAATTTGTAACTGATGAACTCGGCTTGTTTGACTTTGCAGTCGATTGAAGTGATTCATCAGTACTTTTATTCTTACCAACTGAAGAACCTGAGGACAAAATCCTTTCCAGATATTCTCTGGCCTTCTTCCTCTTCTTACGCAGTCTGTCTTTTTGCCCCTGAGAAAGTTTTACTTTCGTTTCCTGAACTTTCTGTTCTTGAACTTTTGGTTCTTGAACTTTCTGTCCTTTGGGCTTGACATTGACTGGTTTCTTTGCCATTCTTTGAGATTCAGCCCTCGATCTTCCCATTGATCTCCTTGGGCAATCTCTTGCAATGTGACCTCTGATATTGCAATTAAAGCATCTTCTTGTCTCATAATTCCATCTTTGGCAGTTAACAGCAATGTGTCCTTGATAGCCACAAGAGTAACACACTCTGTTATCATACCTCTTCTCTCCTTCATATCGTATACCATTTTCATACCACACACTTAGATCATAGCATTGAGTTGCCTTGTGGTAGTCATTTCTCTTCTTGTATCCTTGATTTGGCATTTGAGCACTGTGGTCAAACCTGCACCACTTATTACCAACATTTTGTAAGTTTTCATTTTTAAATTTTTGTGATTTTTTATTGTGATTGGATGATTGATCTGATGAGCTTTTATTTTCTTTTTGAAAATTTTTCGATTTTTTATCTTTTTGTTTCTGTTCCACACTCTTCTTTACAGGTTTTTGCGTTGAGCATTCACCTTTCTCATTAGAATGTAAAACAGTATTTTTAAACATTTCATTTAATTTCAAAAATGTTTTTCTTTTTTCTTCTTTTACGTTTTCATCATCAGATTTGTCATCACAATCTTCAATTTTGACTTTGTCAAAATTTGTGACCTTGTCACTTATTGGAACAGAATTGATCGGTTTTGGACATGGAAAATTCAAACTATCAGATGTAATCACAAAACCTCTCAACTTCTTTTCAAGTTCTTCAATCTTGATCCTTGAATTCTCAGCTTCATTTTCAAGCTGAGAAATTCTCACAAGATGAGACTTAATTGATTTTTCATTTTCAATTTTAAGATTTTCAAGAACAGATTTTTCATTTTCCAAGACTTTTAACTGTTCTTGAAATCTTGTTTCATTTTCTTTCAGATTTTTGTTTTCCAATTTTATCCAGAAATCTTCATCTTCTGAAGATTTTCTTTTGCTTTCAAAATCTTTTTCAAACTCAGCAATTTTCTTTTGAGCATCTTCAGCTTCATGCTCAAGTCGAATAATTTTTGCAAGATGAGAATTTATTTCGCTTTGTTTTTCCAAATCATTCTTGCCAAAAATATCTCTCTCATCTTGTAAAATCTTTATTTGACTTTTGAAATCATTTTCCAATTTTTTAAAGTTGTTGTTTTCTAATAACAAACTCTCAAGACTCTTTAAAAGTTGGTCATTATCAGATCTCAATTTTTCACAGTTTGAACGTAAACCCAGAATCTGTTCTTCATCAGCTTTCTTCTCGATCTTCAAATTTTTGTTTTCCAATGTCAAACTCTCTACATCCTTCAGAAGTTTGACATTGTCTGTTTCTGATTTTTCGCATTTCAAACCATCTTCATTCATCTTTTCATATGTACCTGCACAAAAAAGTTTAACAAAATCAAGAGGATTCGAATTTTTATCAATATAACAACCCCTCTTAATATCGTATCTCATATTCTTTTTTGCTGCAAGACACACATCAATTCGTTTTCTTATTTCGATGATTACATTCAAATCAATATTTTTTGATTCTTCTTTTATTTCATCCAATAATTCTCTTTTTCTTCGATAATCATAACCACTCTGATTTGTAACTGTGTTGAACAGACTTCTTAAATCAGTACATGATAACCAAGAATCTCGTTTCAATCCATTCACGAAGTTATCCCATTCCAAAGGTAACGCCTCAACAAATTTTAGATTTCTTTCATCATTTGAGTACCAAACCTTATGTTTTTCTAATTTGAGAATTAAATCCCAAAATCTTTCTTTCAACATCTCCATCGATTCATCCTTCATACACAAGAAATTTTCGTATCTTTTTATATAAACCTCTTTATCATATCTCGTTTCATTCTAGGCTTCCATTTTCCAGTTATTCAGATTTTCAAGATTCGTGTTTTCATGTTCATCAAACATTTTGACTTCACTTTCTTTGTTAAGTGACATGATTCAAAAATTATTTTTCGTTCAAAATTCACACAATTTCAACTTCTAGATATTTACACCTTGTAAAAATCCCTCGAATTACCTGCAAACACACAATCAAACGATTAGTTTGAAAATATAAAACTCTCAAAAACTGAATCAAATTGTGATTGTGCCTTTGTTATTAAAATAGACAATGATTTTGCAGCCAATCAACACCAATCAACACATAAATGGGCGGTGCTAGTGGGACGGCGGTGATACAATTGGGCCGAAGTATCAAATGACAGTGAACGGCAACTGGAAATCCTGGATTGGGCTTTTAATGCAAGTGGGGCGGTGCCTTAATAACAACAAACATGCGGTGGGTTTTGGGCTTCACAAAGGTAATGGGGCGGTGCTACAAGGGCTGTGATTTGGCCTTTTTTGTTCCACTAAGCCGACCAAGCAACAAACATTCACATGCAATATGAAATCATTAACAGTGGCCGACAACCTGTAATGCTCAGACAAACCTGTGAAGAAGGTGACTAATAAGCGACCCCCAAACCTTTTGAGCGGACCACAAACTGACTGAAAAGCGACCCACAATTTATACTTTTGGAACGGTCCACACGTGTCACAATGAGCGGACCATAAATTGTCTTAAGAGCGAGCCAAGTAGTTCACAAAAACGGTTCTCAACTGTTCCACATGAGCGAACCACACACTTGTTCGTATAAGCGACCCATGAATTGTTCAAAAAAGCGATCCTCAATTTTGGTCAAAAGAGCGAACCAGAACAATTCCACACGAGCGATCCTACCTGTTTGACGCGAATCGGATCCGAAAAACTACGATTTCTCCAAAACGGCTTGGAGTTTCGAGCTGAAACTTGGTAGGGTTGTAGATCGGGTCTATACGCACAACATATCCAAAAATCAGACGAAACGGACCGTATTTACCTGTTCAATTTGATGAAAACGATGAAAAACGTGAAAAGTATGTAGAAGATGAAGAAATAGATGAAATCGGATCAAATTCTGCTGAACTTGTACGAAAAGATGTGTTTGATCAAGCAATCGAGCTCCTAGCTCTGATACCACTTGTTAGGACCGGTTTAAATACCGTTCGATTGCGTAACGTACGTTCGACGTGCGGAATCCGTGAACGTATGTGATCGAACACTCAATAACGTACAAGAAACGTGATTCGATTAAGATGACGTTGTGTACAATGCCGTGAATCACTTAGAGAGACTTTCTCTCTCTAGACTTTCTCTCTCTACAACTAGATCTCTAATTCTCCAAAATGAGCTCCAAGTCTTTCAAAAGTCTTAATCTTTACAACTTAATGAGCTATTTATAGGCACAAGGATTATAAGGATTTCTCCTTATTTAAAAGTTTGCCACCTTGCACTTTTTAACTAGTTGTAACCTAGAATGCTTAAAAACCTTCGGTTTCTTCTATTTCTGCTACGGAATAGATTGACGGAGGCGATAGACAGATATTGCACTAACAATTTTTGCATTACTTAATCATGATGGGTCATCTAAATCAGTTTGGGAAGCTTTACGTGTTAAAGCTGAAGGGGGTAAACAGATAAAAAAGAACAAAATTGCTTTATTAAAGAAAGAGTTTGATCTTTTTGACAGTTTAAAAGGAGAGTCGGTGAGGCAAATGATAGAAAGATTTTGTCATCTAAAAATTGAACTTGAGAGATTTGAGATAGCAAAAACAAGAGAGGAAATTAT
Organism: Helianthus annuus; assembly: GCF_002127325.2. Classification (NCBI taxonomy): domain Eukaryota; kingdom Viridiplantae; phylum Streptophyta; class Magnoliopsida; order Asterales; family Asteraceae; genus Helianthus; species Helianthus annuus. The sequence goes on along the minus strand of NC_035436.2, from coordinate 79,410,944 downwards.
CGATAAAGTGATTGAAGCATTACCACGAGCTGATCAGTGGCAAACGTTTGTTTTTATTTTGAAAAATGATGCTTTATATGATACGATTTCTCTTGATGCATTGTTTAAAAAGATTGAGAGTCATGATCTGGAGTTACAAAAGCAAAGCGAGATGACTGATTCTTCACATCAACAGAATGTTGGCTTGTATTACAAAGGCAGTGTACCTTCAGAGAAAGGCGTTGGTTCACCAAAGACAGCATTCAGTGGTGAGAAGATGAAAGAACCACAAACAACGTCAACAAGTCATCATTCTGGATACCATTCATCTTCAAAATCAAGTTCTGATGAAACTGAGGAGATATTGTGCAATATTGCTCTTAAGTTGAAGAATTCTCCGGCAATGAGCATTAATGCTGCTAAACAACAAATGAGTTTTCTTGCATCAGTTCTGGAATCATATGAAGGTCTTGTAGCTGGAAAAACTGGAAACTCAGAGTTAACCAAAGAAGACTACGACCAGATCGATCCGGAAGAGATGGAACTCATTGACATTCGCTGGTGTTTGGCAAGCTGTATTCGTAGAGCTCAAAGATACATGGAGATTACTGGGAAACAATCTCTAGGTGGTGCATCAACAAAGCTTGGATTCGACAAGTCCAAAGTGACCTGCTTCAAATGCAAGCAAAAAGGTCATTTCAAGAGAGAATGCAATAATTCTGCAGTAGGTGGAAATGAACATCCATTCAATGATGATTACTACCGAAAGGCGATCTATCACCGAATCAGAGAAGAGCCTAAGATGATTGAAGATAAACCCAAAGAGAAATCAAGAGCTTGTTTTGTAATTCACGATGATGAGGGCTTTGACTGTAGCTCTATTTGTCCAGAAGAAGATCATTTGGAGAATGTTCGAAAAACAGCTCATGGCAGAGCTATAACAGAGGAAAGAAAGTTTGTTTTTGTTGCTGAAATTAAAGAAGATAACAAAGACAAAGACACAGCTGAAAACAAAGAAGAAAATGTTGTTGTTGAGGTCAAAGAGAAAACTCGAGAAGAGATTTTGAGTGAGAAAACTTATCGTGAAAGAAACATTGTTTTGAACAGAATGGATGATATGCAAGAAGAATATGAGAGTGCTGTCAGCAATAGGAAATGGGATGAGAAGAGGGAATGGTACTTCAACAGAGAAGGAGAACCAGTTGTTCCAAAGAAAGACATAATCTTCGAAGATGTTCTTCTCATAATTCCTTTAAGAGCCGAGTACTATAGAAATGTGTTGAAAGATGACAGATATGCAAAAAGGCATGAAAAAGAAATCAGATATGCCATGTTATCGTGTCTAAGAAAAAGGGATGAAGAGAGAATGAAGAAGAGTGTTGAAGAGATGGTGAACAATCTGAAGAAGGTTGCTGAAGAAGTTAAAGCTGAAAATGCTGAAGTTGAGGCTGTGAAAGAAGTCAAAGTTGTGAATGTTGAAGAAGTGAAAGAAAAAGTTGAGGTGAATGAAGAAGTTGAGAAAGCTGTTACTGAAGAACAGCAGATTGGAGAAGAGGTGAGGAAAGAAGAAAAAAGAAGTTAAGAATGAGAATTTGGAAGCTGGTAATGTTGGTGATGAAGTTAGTGTTGAAGAAAAGCAAGATGATGCTGAGATGAAGCAGATAGAAGCCGCTGAAAACACCGAGGTGCCAATCACTGAGGTAAATTCTGATTCTAACATCTTATCTGAAACTGTTGATCAGTGCAAGAAATGCATGGAAATGTGCAAAGCTTGTACTGAAAAAGATGAGAAGTTCAGAACAAGAGATCTTGAATTCACAAAAATCGAAAACATTTTCAAAGAAAAATGCAAAGAAATGCTAGAAAATGAAAAAGTTTTAAAAGAAAATGATGAAAAACTTTCAGAAAAATGTAAAAAGTTAGAAAAAGAAAATGAGATGTTGAAAGAAAAAGTTTTGAAAAAGACAGAAGAATGTGATCAAAAAGAAAATGTTTGTCAAGAACTGAAGAAAGTATATGACTCAATGAAATTGGCATATCACATTACAAAAGAGTCATATGAAAAAGTGAAAGAGGAAATGAAATTTGCTCAATCAAGAATGAATTATCTTTCTGAAACAACTAAAGAGCTTAAATGAATGTATGAAATAAAACAAGGTGTTGTTAATTCATATATTGAGGATGTTGCTAAGCTAAAGCGACAGATTGCTGGTTTAGAACAGGATAACAACAAGTTAAAAAGTTATCACGTGTCGTCATATGTGCTTGAACGAATTTTCAATATAAAACCGGGAGATGGTGAGTCTGAGCAAAACAAGAAAGGCATTGGCTCAGAGTTTCATCAAGTTCCACCACCGGAAAAGTTTGCATTTTATGATGAAGAAAAGGTCGAAAAAGCTTTCAACCTGGTAGATCAATTGCCAGACAACATTGACGTAACCTATTCCAAATCTGATGATTCTCATGATTCAGAGGTGGTAGGTAAAGTCATTGAAAGCGTCTTGAAAGAAGAGTCGGTTGATATAGGTAATTCTGAATCATAGGATGAAAATGAAGGTAATTTTCATGATGGATATCTGAAAAACACAAAATTCGAGAAAAATTTGAATGAAGATTCAAAAGGATTGGTTTATACCATGATTGGATCGAACGAATTATTCTTAGATGTTGTTTTCCCGATTCAGAATGTGATTTCAGAAAAGGTTGATAAAGTTTTCAAGATGGTTGAAATTGAAAAGTCTGAAATTTCAAAGTTTGCTGGAAAAGGTCACAAAACTTTTTATAACAAACCTGGTTTCAAGAAGAAAAACATGAAGGCTGGGTTGGGTTATAAAAGGAAACAAAAATGGAATAAAAATGAAACTCCGAATTTTCAGGCAAAAATGAACTTTGTTCACGGAACAAGTTCAGAAGAAGAGAAAGAACTCCAATTTAGACAACAGTCTAATGAAGAGTTTCATGCTCAGAAAAAGCAACAACAACAGTTCAAAGATGTCTCAAAGAGAACATGTTTTAAATGTGATCAAACTGGACATCTTGCACGCAAGTGTCCAAATCTGAAACCTGTTGGTGTTGAAACGAAAAAGAAGTCTGATGTTGTGAATCAAAAGTCAACCAAGTTTGACTCAAAGCAAACTTGGAAGCCCAAAAAGTCAAAGGCTGACTTACAACAAACATGGAAACCTGTGACACCCAGATTTAGAACAACATAAAGTTGGAAAACAACTGTTGATGCAACAAAACCAAACCAGTTTTGGAAACCAAAAGTTGTTGTTCAAAATCAAAATGTTAAAAAGAGTCACATTTTTACAAACGAGGGACTCCAAAAGGTCAAACACGGTCTGTTAAGAAACAAATGACTTCGGTAAATGATGAAAAAGTTGAAGTTAAAATTGAAAAAGTCTTTGTACAAAATGAAAAAGATTTTCCAAAGTTGAATGAAGCATATTGTGTTGAAATGCCAAAGGTCAAACAGACCTGGGCTAAATTGTTCAAGTAACTGAATAGTTAAATGTGCAGGTGCTTCTGAAGAAAACTGAATGTCAACCAAAGGAGAATCGAAGCAGCCTGGCACGTGAGGAGGAGGCTGGTGAACCCTGTGTTGGTTGAAACAGGGAGTTTGTTTGTTGTCTGTACATAAATAAACCATATTTCAAAAACCCTAAAAATTGAAAAATTTAAAAACCAAAAATATGTTTTCATTTTATCAAAATTTAAAAAAAATCAAAAATATGTTTGTTTTTAAATTTGTCAAAAATTCAAAAATTTCAAAAATTTGTTGATTGAATTTGCCGGAACTCACAGGTTGGTAATTGGGGAGTAGGAATCGGCATCTTTCTTGAGAAATGTTTTATCAAGGACATTAAGTTGTACTTGATTTAACTTTCGTACTAGTTGATGAAAGAACAAGGTGATGAATACACCCCGTGTGTGAATTAAACAAAACTTATTTTCTGGGAAAACCATTTTGATTAAAACAAACTTAAATGTTTTGAAATTATAATGGGAAAATAGTTTGTTGTCAGGGGGAGTTCTGATTGAATACGCCGAAACCCTCATGGCTGAACAAACATGATTAATTTCACAAGATTGAAAAACGGTTTTCAAACTATAAAATATCAATGTGTCGTAAATCATGGGGGTACATTATATTTTCTGTAAATCAGTGCACAAAAAGCAGAAAATGGATAGCGAGACAAAGCTATCAACGTCAGGTTGTCAAATTTTCTTTAAATGTTTTGAATTTTAGGGGGAGTAAAAATTTCAGAAAATACAAAAACATTAGAAAATTTGAAAAAGTTAAAAACATGATAAAATTCAAAAATTGAGTTGTTGTGTAAAAAGAGGAAATGATAGCACATCAGTACACAGTTACAGTATGCTAAAGAAATGTAATGATTAAATAGCGTTAAACAGTCTCACTGATGATATGCCGATAGGTTTTTGTACATGTAGTAAACTTTTTCAGGATATAAACATAAATTCAAACTTGCTTATTTCGTGGGGAACACTACTTGAATATATAGGTAACCCCTGAAATCTCGTTTGAAGGGTCCCTCTTTCTGAGATACTAGGTATTTATGCTTAGTGATATCTGGGGTATTATTCCGGGACTTCTGCTGAATGGAAGTTCTGACCTAGTCCCCGAATAATACTTTCCGCATTGCTTGAAACATAGCATCGCCCTCAGCAAATTGATGAAACAATAAGATTGATAGTCATTGCTGTTGAAACAAAAGATCCTCTAAAGGGGACACACCTAAAGTCGAACCATCATCTCTCTGCTGAACGGAAGTTCTGACCTGAGCTCTCACGGTTTCGCATCTAACCCCTTACAGATATCATATGTGGTATACTCACCTGTAAGACTGAATATTGGGATCTGGATACGGGAGTATATTCAAGAGGTGGGACACATGAATAAGTTTAAGTTCTTAAAACATCTAATTCGTATCCTGAATCAGTTAAAATTTGTGTGAAAATTTAAGTGGATCAGTATATCGACAATCTAAGTGAATTGTTTAATTCTTAATGTGTAACTAAGCTCAACGGTACTTGTGACTTGTCAAAAACTGATATGATCCTCTGACGCAGACTCAAACAAAAATATTGTCTGTAAATATTTCTTTACTGCTTTATATTTTCAGAAAAATACAAAAAGATTTTTTATTCTGCTTTATTTTAGACAACCGATGTCTGAGAAGCTGAGTTTCAAAATTTAAGTATGCTGATCGTGTTTCTGAAAATAAAACAAGTTCATTAATTTGAAACTTGAAGTTTTAAAATAAAATCAAAAACAGTTTGTGATATCTCCAAGGTCATTAATTTGGACTTGGATGATTAACTGTGAGGGATTTGGATGCTCATATTGTTAAAATCTGTAATAGAGCCAGTTTTGGATTTTGTTCGCTAATACTGCCAAATCAATAAAGATTGTTGATAGGGGGAGTGATTTAGAAAGTTCAAAAAAGCCAGATTACGATTTCTGGACAACTTCAAAATGTTTGTACTTATGAACGTTTGAGAATTGCAGACATAGTACCAGACTACGATCCCGACAGCCGAGTCTAAGGGGGAGTCTGAAGACGAGCTCAACGCAAAGGGAAGCGTGCAAGGAGCCAGGTATCGTTCCTAGAAGAGCTTGTAACCGGAAATCCAGGTGTCGATCCCAAAGCACGGAAGCTTGATGAAAGGGGGAGCCTGAAGAGTCTACCGAAAGGGGGAGCTGAAGCTGAAGACAGATCCACCGGGATTCTGTTCAAGCAATAGGGAGTCTGTATTTGATGAAAACATGTTAAACCTTAAAGAAGACTCAAGAGAGAGAGAAAGACAAGTCACTACGAGTTTCACTACGGATTGACTGCGGCAATATCCAAGGGGGAGTCTGTTAGTGCATTTTTGTCTATCGCCTCCGTCAATTCTAACCGTAGCTGAAACTGATCTAACTAGCCTCTATATTGTTAGAGTTTAATAAAAGGCAAGGTGGCATTTATGTAATTAGTGAGATTCCTCATTAAGCCCCTTGGCCTATAAATAGAAGTGTTAGGGTTAGCATTAGGAACTTTTGCCATTTTCTACAACTTGGAGAGCATGGATCCTAGAGAGAGAAACTGGAGAGAGAAAGGCAAAAGGTGATTCACGTTTCTTGTACAATTTCAGATCTATAAAGAATCACCGATTATATTACGTCTCGTGTGTTCGGTCACGTTCGTGTACGGATTCTGCACGTCACACGTTCGGTTACGCAATCGTTTCGGAGTCAAAACCGGTCCTAACATTCTTCCTAGGGAAATCTTTCCTAAAGTGACCCACGTCCCCACACTTGAAGCAACCTGGAACTCTACAATTATCGTTTCCGTCTTTGTTGCTGTCATCATTTCCTCCATGTTTAGGATACTTCGCCCAACAGGCATCCTTGCTGTGTCCTTCTTTACCACACTTATCGCACTTAGGCCTTAGACATCGACCTTCATGGTGAAACTTGCACTCATCACATATCAGCTTAGTCCCTAAGTAAACCTTACCACTGGCCTTATTGGTGGCTCCATAAGCTCGCATGCCACGAGGCGGGTCCACTTCCCTTCTTTTGTTTGCTTTAGAGCTTTCATAACTGACTTGGGTGCCTATCTTTAGGTTCAAAGACTTTCTTTTGTTATTGCCCGAAGACTCCACATGAGTTTCTTTCTTGTTTTCCTCAGATCCCGAAAACTTTCCCATACGAAGAGCTTCTTCAGTAAGTGTAACACTCAAATTGATAGCCTCTGTGATGGTTGGAGGCTTTGAGGCAGTAACCATGCTTAGGATTTGAGCTGCAAGTCCCCAAATGAATCGTTCAATCCTCTTGAATTCAGGCTTGACCAAGTAGGGAACAACCCTAGACAAGTCATGAAAGCATTGGACGTACTCAGCAATCTTCAGCCCATCCATTTTCAAATTCCAGAACTCGGTCTCAAGCTTCTGGATTTCGGCCTTAGAACAGTATTTCTTTCGCATCAATTCCTTGAGCTCATCCCAGCTCAACGCATAAGCAGCAGTTTCACCAAGGGTTTGAACTTGAAGGTTCCACCAAGAGAGTGCACCGTCCATGAACAATCCTGAGACATAGGTAACTCTCTGCTTGGGCGAACATTTACTCATTCTCAGAACGGAGTCAGTCTTTTCAGCCCAACGAACAAAAGCAATGGCACCTCCTGTACCATTAAAATGCAAGGGCTTGCAGTCCAGGAACTGCTTGTAAGTACAACCTGTAACACGTGTGACACAATTCACGAGAGAGCATTGGTAGAGCACAATTGGAAATATCCAAAAGATTTGTAATGTGTCTTAGGTGACTTAACATTACCAGTTGGAGGGTTATTTCCAGAAGTGCCACCGCTGTGTTCTGAGCAGTTGGCCTCGTGCTGTGCAATTTCCTGTGAGATGCGTTCTTGAAGCTCGGCTTCTGTTCTTGGTAACGTATTGGTCTCCGTGACACGTTTGGGTGGCATTTTCTTCTGGCAAAAGGTATGGGGTAGGTTAGACAACATTCGATAATCGTTTATGAGGTATATATCACCACAAGCAAACATGTAATCTCCTAATATCACATGCATGAATAATCGATAATGTATAAGTAAGAAAACAACCACTGAGCTTTCATATATGCTTGATAACTTGACTTATTGTTTGTAACAGGGAAAACAAAATGAACTCGAGGTTACATCACCTCGGTCATACAAGTTCCATAATATGAAAGTAGTAGTTATTTTCCTTCTATATTGGTTTTCTTAGGTCTTTAGCTTCACAAAGACAGGTATACTTCCCAAGAGATGGGGGTTGTGCGTTTCTACCACATATAGGGGTGATAGAGAGTGTAAAGTTGCTGAATATTTCCCGAGTGTTAGCCATCCTTACTTGCTTAGATATCGGTTTCCAAACGACTCGTATATGGGTAGAAGTGTCAGACATGAAGTAGGCAAAGACAGGTTTCCTACTCTGTAGAGTGCTATAGCAACTGTCTAGGTATTGTTCTACTAGTTGAAGGTGTGGACACTTAGAAATTTTTGGATGAATGTTGATCATTAGCTTGACCCGTAGAGTCCACCAGGATTTCCATGCACTACAAGTCGTTATTACGTGGGCCCCCGTAATAAAAAATTGTCTTGCATGGTCACCCCAATTTTCCCTCGTTCAAAGCAGATGATCAACCAAAGAGGGGACACTACTATCCTTATACCTCCGACATGGAAAGGACCATTGTGGTGGTCCACGTGTTATCATCCGTTATCGTTACACGCGAATAGGCACGATGCTTAGACATAATAGGAATAAGGAGAATTCCTAGTAGTTGGAGGGGCACCTTCAAGATGAGTACTTCATCTTCCTTGACTGGAAAAGAGTGTCGTCGATCTTGTTTCACAAAAGGCACAGGGACCTCATCCCACTGATGAGGGTGTTGTCCAAGGTTGCCTCCTCCGCCTCGCTCTCACCACCGTAGTCAGGCACCTTCGCATTCAAGAGGGAAGAATAACCATCTTCTACGGAAACAAGCTCAGGATCTCGTTTGGTAATCACTTCTGCCATGAGCCTTGCAATAAACGCGAGATCGACAGTCTTATTGTGCGAGTTAAGAACAATAATGGAATTCGAAGTCGAAGGTATCTCGTTCACGTCAATAATTATTTCGTACACTTATATGCATATATATTAATGAATAAATATGTTACTTAGTATAAACAGGCAAATAAGTGCATCATGTCACATATAACTCTCGTTTGTCCTTTCGGGGGGGGGGGGGTCATTTTGTCTTTGGCAAGTCTATCTCACGTAGACTATACCTCCATTGGCACTTTAATTTGGGGTATTCTCCTCCCTACTAATGTCCTTGCCTTGTCTTTTCTTTGAAAAATGTTTGACTCATGGATCTCGGCGCTTTTGTAAATGCAGTGAAAAACCCTTTTTGTAAAAATGTTTTCGTGAGAGAGTCCTAGTGATTGTAGTCTAGACTCGAGAAGGAATCCTAGTTCACTGCAATCGAAGCTCTGATACCAAACTGTCACACCCTGACTTTTGCGGAAGCGTATGCGTGTGATTTGATTGGTTCTCATTGCATTCAATTATAATAAACAACTATATGATCCAAATGATGTTCATCCATTCATAAAGTTCAAAACATTACAAACACGAGTCATTTAAGTTTTAAACAACACAACCTTTAATTAAGTTACAAACCAACAAAAGTGGATGACATCTAAACTTGAAATTTACATCCAGTAACGACACCAGCGCCCAAGATCCAACTTGTTTCCTGAAATACATGTAATTTTGAAAACATCAACAAAAGTTGAGTGAGTTTATGCGTTTCGTACGAGTACTGATAAGCTTGTAAACATTTGAGAGACTCCTTTGAAAACAGGTATGAAAAGCGTCTATGAACAGATCAATTAATGTTTTGCAAGGACATTAATGTATGTGAAGATATAGGGTGTACTCATTATGAGTAGACTTTTGTCTTTGTCGAATCCCCTCGACTGTGTCGAATTCCCCTAGACTATGTCAAATTCACCTTGACTGTGTCAAATTCCCTTGACTATATCAAATCACCTTGATTGTGTCAAATCCCCTTGACCGTTGTCGAATTACCTCGACTGGGACACTAAAGCACTCTAAGTGGTCACATAAGGACCATGAGTGGGGCTCGGCCGTACCCGTTAGATCTAACCTTTGTCCATGTTTTCTTATGAGAGTTATTGGCATTTCAGTTTCAGCCTATGCTCACATGATCTATTAGTTCATTTCATAGCCAAATCATACCATTGAAACATATGTAACATGTATTTCACCCCCGAGAGTTATAAATCCGCAAACAGTTAAGAGAAAAGAGGGACATGAACTCACAAGTTTGCGTCCAGCTGTCTTGTATATTCAAAGGTCCTCCTACGAGTCGTACAACTACCTACACACGTGCCATGTTTTATTAGACGTTCATGTCGTGTAACGACTCTTGGTCTTAGTTGTTCATTAAGACTTGTTTTCGAAATATTGGTGTATTTTGAGTTACATCATTGATGTATATTATAATATTCCAAAGTATATAACTATCAGTCAGTGGCGGAACTAGCCCAAAAAGTTAGGGGTATCCTAATTTTTTTTAGGATCAGGGGTATCCTTTATATAACAGAAACGGAGTTGAGGGGTATTTTTACACTATAGAAATGGAGCTAAGGGGTATTTTTACACTACGAAGACGTGGTTGAGGGGTAGCCCGTGCTACCCCTAATAACACTACAAGTCTGCCACTGCTATCAGTTAAAATAATAATATTTTAACTTAAATTATTTTCATCCATTTATTTGGAATATTGTTTATATAATATATGTTTGCCTTAGTTTGTGTTGTAATTCTTTTCATGGATATTTCCCAAGTATGGGTATAATTATACTTGTGTATTTTGCCAAGTATTTGTGGTGTATTCCGGTGTATATTCGTACGTACAAGAATACGTATTTTCTTGTATTTATTAAGTATTCTTATACTTGATTTTTATATCTATATTTTCCGGAATATTATTTTTAATAACAATTTACCAACATATATTCATAAAATATATATTTTAAGAAAACTTTTATAGAAGATTTTTTATAAATCTTCCTTGGCAAAATAATTTATATTTTCATATAAATATCAAAAATAACATATTTTCAAGATTAACTTAGAAAATATTTATAAATCCATTTTTCACCCCAAAAATAATATATTCTAAATTTGTTAAGAAAATATATATTTTCTCCAAAAATATCATATTTTTTAATTGTTCAAGAAAACATATATTCTTCCTTACTCAAAATAATGTATTTTCTTCTTGACAAAAATATGATATATTTTTGTAATAATTATGAAAATCATATTTTTCGTTTCCTTGGTTTCCAAAATACCGCTTTTTCTCACTTGTCAACATATATATATATATATATATATATATATATAATTTAATCCCGGAATATTTTTGTAGTTCACATTCCTTGTTCGGTTTGTCCAATCTTTGGGTATAAATTATATATTTATTTTCTTGGAATTTTGGTAATATTTTTGTATTGTAATTCTTCGTATTTTGGTAAGTTATATTATTTCAAGTCTTAAAATAATATAACTAATACACATAATTTACAAGTAATCACACAAATTGTTGTTAGTGCAATAACGTCTGTAGCTTCCGTCAACATGTAGTCATATTTTGTATAGTTGTGTGTATGTTTTGTATGTGTGTATGCAAAGCAGGACAGAATCGGTGAAGTTTTTGTTAAGTGCTGTTGAAACCAGCCGATCGGCTAGCCCAGCCGATCGGACAGCCCGGCCGATCGAGCAGGCTACTCGATCGGTTAGCATTGTCAGCCGATCGGCTAGCCCAGCCGATCGGCCAGCACTCTCTTATTCTGTTCTTGCCTATAAATAGCTGGTAGGTCAGTTTATTTAGAACCTTTTGACACTTTCACTTGCAACCTACCTTTTGTATGTCTGATTTCTTTCTGGCTCCTGTACATTTTCACATCATTCAATAGAATATCAGACGGTGATTCAAAGTAGAATGTTGTCTCTGTATATCTGCTATGTGATTACATGAATTCCGCGCATTGATCACTTTACGATTCAACTACGTTTACGAACAGGAAGATCCCATCCGAGGGACCAACAAGTGGTATCAGAGCATAAGGAAGCTGAATCGAGACCTACAGAGACGAATTCACCGGAATTCAAGCCGTTCTTGTTGATTTAGAGACGAAATCACCAGAATTCAAGCCGTTCTTGTTGATTTAGAGACGATTTCACCGGAATTCAAGTCGTGTTTGCTGTGTCAGAAACAAATACCGGAAATTTGTTATTTCTATCATTCCGACTCAAATTTCGCCGGAAATTTGACCGATTCTTCTATATTCTTCTCAGATCTAGCTTTACTTTTCTCTTTTACATCATAAAACCAGAAAAACTTAAAATTCAGTAGGATTTTACGGTTAAAAATTGACAAATTTGCTATCAATCGAATCGCAATCATTAGAATTATAATCCTATAAAGTTTCACAATCAAATTCAATCAAAAACTTGTTCAAATCGATCAAAATCTATGGAAAACTGTTCATGTTTGCTGATGTCAGCCGGTCGAACGACCTAGCCGATTCTTGTACTTGCTGACGTCATCATTCCAGTTGCATAACCGTTCAGATATTTTCAAGTGTTGTTGACATCATCAGTGTTAGCCGATCGAACGAGCAATTCGAACGGACAGCATTGTTGACATTTGATATTGTTGCTGACATCATATTGCTAGCCAATCGAATACGCTACTCGATCGGACAGTAATTGTGTACTGATTACATAGTTGTGTTTGTCAGCCGATCGAACGAGTCACTCGATCGAACGAGCCAGCCGATTCAGGGTGTGCTGGTCGATCGAACGAGCCATTTGATCCAAGTGTCCTTGTGCTTACATCTTTAAAATTCAAAAGCTTTTCTAAGTGTTTGATAAACATCTCAGGTACTTAACAATGGAAGAATTCATGAACCCATTCAGTGAAATGTATGCGTTTGCTGGCAATGGTGGAGATGATTCAATAAACCGAACAAATGAGAATACTCCAAGTACGAGAAAGACGTTGACAGAAGCACTTAGTGTGGAAAGCGCTTATGGAACCTACAATAAGCCACCAAAGCTGTTAGCAATTGAAGATTATAATCGGTGGGCAAAACGATTCGAGGAATGGTTGAAAGCCTTCGCATACCCCAGTTGGAAAAGCTTAAAAAACGGCTTTAACAATGGAAGAGAAGACTTTGAGAACATGTCAGAAAGTGAAGAGATTGAATATTTTGTGGCTGAACAAAAATGTCTAGCTTTGATTAACCAATCAGTGAGAGAAGATATTATCTCACTGATTGATTATTCAAACGCAAAGGATCTCTGGGATAAATTACAAAAGAAATGTGTTGGTACTGCAGAAATCATTAAAAACAAAAAGAAACTGCTAAAAAAGGAATTTGATCTGTTTGGTTGTCTTAAAAATGAGTCTGTTCCAAAAATGATTGAACGTTTCGGACATCTAAAGCTAGAGTTGGCCAGGCATGGAATTGTTTTTACTCAAGAGGAGCTTGTAGACAAGTTATTTGATTCTTTGCCAGACGAAATGGATTGGCAATACTTCGCAATGATGATCAAGAATACAATCCAGCCAAGTATTCTGACAGCTGATTTGCTGATAGAGAAACTTGAGAGTCATGAGCTTGAAATAAAGAAAACGCATAAAGTCAATCACTCGTTATGTCATCAAAATGTGGAACTTTATTATCCAAAGAGCTTGATTCAAAAGACAGGATCTCCGAAAACAGCCTTCACTGCAGAAAGTTCACAACCAATGACTCAAGAAACCTCACACAGTGGTTTTCATAGAGGAATGTCTTCCAACACTACAAGTCAAGGACCATCTTCAAGCACATCAAACCAACAGCAATCAGCACCAAAGAATGTCTTTCAATGTAACATTGCAGTTGATTTGAAAAATGGTCAGAATTTTAGTGAGGAGTCGGCGAAACAACAGATGATTTTCTTGGCATCTGTATTAGAGTCATATGAGGGGTTAGTTGCTGGAAAGATAGGTAACACTAACCTGACGAAGGAAGACTATGATCAAATAGATCCTGAAGAAATGGAGCTAATTGATATTCGTTGGGCTATGGCCAGTGCTGTTCGTCGAGCACAACGCTTCATGGAAATAACTGGCAGGAAAACAATTGGTTGTCCATCTACCAAATTGGGTTTCCATAAGTCTAAAGTGACATGCTTCAAATGCAAACAAAAAGGTCACTTTAAACGAGAATGCAGAAACGAGTATGCTGATGAATCGGCTAATCCGTTCCGAGAAGATTATTATAAGAAAGCCATTTATCATCAGAACAAATCGGAACCTCCAAGGCTGAAGCAGATCGAAGAAAAAGATAAGGAAAAGTCAAGAGCTCTAGTGGTCATTCATGATGATGAGGGATACGACTGGAGTGAGATATTGCCTGAAGAAGATGCGGTTGGTTACGCTTTCGCAGCAGGAAAGATTCTTCCGTTCAAAGATACAAGAACAGAAGAAGAAAAGTTTGTGAATAGAAGAATGAAAGCCCAAACAAAAGTAAGCAGAATCTATACCATTTACAAAGAAGCGAAAAGGGCTAAAAGGTGGGATCCAGACAGAGAATACTATCTTGATCCTCAAGGTAATATCGCAATCGATCCAAGTTCACTCAGTGTTGATGCAATCATTCAGCAATATGCTGAAGAAGAGGAAGCTAGACAAAGAGAATGGTGGATTGAAGGTGAAAAGAAAGTGGAAGAGAAAGAAGAAAAGGTTAAATCGGCAGAAAAGAAGATCGATGATGGGGTGATAGATACATCACAGGAGCTCACAGCCGAAAATCTGATGAAGATGGCAGACAAAGTTCTAGCTGCAAATGAACTGGAGGTAGATTCTAGTTCTGGAACTGAGTCAAACGCCAAGGTCAGTCAGATAAACATGAATGTAGTGTCAGGTAAGAAAGACAAAAGCGAAAGTGACTGCAAGAATTGCATGAAAAATTGCAAAGATTGTAGTACTATCGCTTATCTCAACAACAAAAAGGTTGAAGATCTGACTAAAAGAGTCAGAGAGGTTGAAAACCAAATCTTAAACCGGGATAAATTGCTAAAAGCTTCAAACGATTGTGCAAAAGAGTTAACTGAAAAAATTGAAAGTGATAAAAGTGACATAGAAAGAACTAAGAAAGAAAATGAAAAACTCATTCTTGAAAATCTTCACATCACTGAAAATTTTGAGAAGCTTAAGCGAACGGTTAAAGATTCGGATGATCGAAATGGGAAAACAACAAAAGAAAATGTTCAACTGACGGGTGTGTTAAGGGTGAAAGAGGAGTTAATAAACAAACAATTGGATGAAATTGCTAATCTAAAGCTTCAATTCCAAGAAGCAAAAATCGAAAATGAACGCATCCAATTAAAATTAACCAGTTACAATTCCGCGAGCTTTGTTCTGCAGCACATTGTTCCCAAACCCATCGGGAAAAACAAAGCTGGCGAAGATGTATTTTCGGACGGAACTGGAGTGGGATATCATCAAGTCCCACCACCTGTTTTAAACAATTTCTCAAAGAAAAAGTCTGGACTGGTTAATGATGATGAAAATTCAGATGAAATAAAACTTCCAGAGTCGATTGATGTTACATTCTCATCATCATCATCTGATGATAGTGTTCAGACTAATATTGTCAAAAGCATGGCAGAAAGTGTCTTAGAGTCTGATTCAAATGAAGATGATGGTTGTTTCTTGGATAAATACATTCCGAAACAAAAATCCAAGAACAACTTAAATGAAGAACCAAATCTTGTCATGTACAAGATGTTGGGTTCAGATAAGTTGTTTTCGGATACTGAGTTTCCGATTGAGAACGTAAATGTCAACAAATTGAAAAATGTTTACAAATTAATCGAAGTTGAGCTGACAGAAGTGAAGAGTTTAAACCAAACAAAAAGATAAATGAATTTTGAAAAAGATAAAGCTTACTACAAGAAACCCGTTATTCCTCCACGTTTTTCTAATAACAATCGAAACAATTGGTCGGGTGGATATCAGGGGGGTAAGTCTTATCAGAAGAAAAATGTTCAAAACAAGAAATTTGTTGAAAAGAAAGTTTTTGTGAACAGTTCGAGTTCATTTTCAAATGAAGAACCTGAAATTTTTTCAAAATCGAACAAAGAGTTCTTTGAGGAAAAAGCTTCACAACCTCAGTCTGAAGGCACTAGTCGGGTTGTTGACACCCGAACATGTTTCAGATGCAATCAAGTTGGGCATATTGCATGAAAGTGTACCAACTTGAAGTCTAAGACTGATGTTGTTGAAAATCAAAATAAGAAAAATGATGAGAAAGAAAAGGCTCCATTGATTGTTGAGAAAAAGAGTTTGAAAAATGACAACACCAAAGTCAAAACAGAACCCGTAAAGAAGATGGAAATTAAAAATGATAAATTTTACAAACGGGTCGCAACAACTCAACAAACATGGAAGCCAAAAGTTGCTGAAATGAGAGCAAGTGGTTCAAAATCAAAGGTTTCTGAAATGGAAAAACAATCATCTTCTACCACATCGGTAAAGATGAGTGTTCCTGAAAAGAAAAGAGTTCCATTATCTCAACAAATTTGGAAACCAAAAAGTGAGAAGAAAATTTCAACTTCCGAGGTGAAAAAGTTTGAAGAATCAATTACGGTTGATTATGATGCAAATTTTCCACCTCTCAATGCTGAAAATTTCAAAATTCAAATTGCGAGAGTCAAAGTTACACCTAAGGTTGATGAGGCCTGGGTGGACTCGATGTTTGACTGAACAATCTGAATTGCCGGAGCTTCCTTGATCGTGAAGCATGTATCGGCATCCTTTATTGAAATGTTTTAATCATGTTTGTGTATGTGCAGGATCTTCCACAACTTGTTTCAAGATGGATCATGGACAGTGGAGCTTCCAGACATATGACAGGGAAGACTGCATTGTTATATGATGTGAGGAATATAAATGGAGGATATGTTGGATTCGCGGGCAATCAAGGTGGTCGTATAATTGGTGAAGGAACGTTATCAAATGGGATTGTAACGTTTGAAAGAGTCAATTACATTGCTGAGCTGGAGAACAACCTACTAAGTATTTCTCAGATCTGTGACAGAAAGTACACCACTCATTTCACTGACAAAGAATGTTTGATTCTAAAACCGGGATTTGTTGTTCCTGAAGAGTGGGTCATCATGAGGGCACCAAGAGTCAACG
Source organism: Helianthus annuus (assembly GCF_002127325.2). Lineage (NCBI taxonomy): Eukaryota > Viridiplantae > Streptophyta > Magnoliopsida > Asterales > Asteraceae > Helianthus > Helianthus annuus. The sequence goes on along the minus strand of NC_035436.2, from coordinate 79,394,149 downwards.
ACCTGTATGTATTGGATATGAGCATAGCAACGACAACAACGGGTCAGGCTCACTGTTTTGTGTCAAGAGCAACTGAGAAGGAGTCAAGGTTGTGGCACCAAAAGATGGGGCATATACATCTTCGAAAAATGAATCACTTGGTGCATAATGATCTGGTTACAGGAGTTCACATTAAAGGTTTTCATCTAGAAGGGGAGAATATAAGTTGCATTAAAGGTAAACAGAAGAAAAAGTCGCACCCCAAAAAGCAAGTCAATTCAGTTTCACGACCTCTGGAAAGACTTCACATGGATTTATTTGGTCCTGTGAATGTCAAAAGCATTACAGGAGATTACTATTGCTTGGTCGTCACTGATGATTATTCTAGATTTTCTTGGGTATCTTTCTTGAAAACAAAGGATGAAACGTTTGACAGTCTGATGGCGTTATTCAAAAAGATTGAGAATTTGTACCAGAGGCGTATCTGAAGAATTAGAAGTGATAATGGTACTGAATTCAAAAACCACAAGATGGAAGAATTTTGTGAAGAAAGAGGTATACTGCATGAATTTAGTGCTCCGTACACTCCGCAGCAGAATGGAGTAGCAGAACGCAAAAACCGGACGCTAATCGAGACAGCCAGAACTATGCTCACAGATTCAAAACTTCCAATAAATTTCTGGGCTGAAGCTGTTTCTGCTGCATGCTATACTCTCAACAGAGTTCTCACCGTGAAGAAATTCAACAAAACATGTTTTGAATTGATTAATAACCGCAAGCCTAACTTGAAGTATCTTGAACCGTTCGGGTCACCCTGTACGGTGATAGAACCTTTTGGAAAATTTGGTCCGAAGTGCATCGAGGGTATATTTGTTGGATATGCAAGTCCTCTGCGTCGTGTCTTCGTGCCAAGTGAAAAACGAATTATTGAAGCTGCAAATGTTGAATGTCAAGGTAATACAATGCCGCCTCAGAACCCAGGAGATTCATGGCGTTACCATTACGACACGTTGTGGGATTCTTTTGATGTAATGGAAGAACCTGAGGATGAAGAAGACTTCTTTGATGAGCTGGATATTCTTAGAGATTATGAGTCATCAGAAGAAAGATTTCCAGCACAGTATTCTAGGTAATCTCAGAAAACTTCAAATGATGATAAAGCCGGTCCTAGTAATGCTGGTGAACAAAATGATACTCCTCAAACTCCTGAAAATCAGACAGCAACAAATGATGACACAACATCTGATATTGGTCCAACTTTTGATCATGGGGATTCTGAATCTGAGGGGGAGCAAATCCAGATCTTAGATCAAGCAGATCCTATCAGTGAAGAAGGTGCAGATCAAAATGTCACTAATCTGGAAAGCAATGTGGATGTTCCGAGTGAAGTAATGCCCAGAACTCTTTCATATCATCCGGAGGAGTTGATCATCGGAGAACTTCAATCAGGAGTTCGCACCAGACATCAAATTGACCAAGGGCTTACTAGTTTTTATTCATCAGTAGCACCTTTACAAACTGAATTTTCACTATGTTGTTTTATTTCGTAGATTGAACCTCGAACGTATAAAGAGGCGCTTACTGAAGATTCTTGGGTCAACGCGATGCAAGAAGAGCTGAACCAGTTTGAGAAATTAGGTGTTTGGAAACTGGTAGATTTACCAGAGGGTCACAGAAAAATCAACACCAAATGGGTGTTCAAGTGTAAGAGGGATGACAGAGGTGTAGTGGTCAGAAACAAAGCTCGACTTGTTGTTCAGGGCTTCAGTCAACAGGAGGGAATTGACTTTACTGAAGTATACGCTCCTGTGGCACGACTAGAAGCAATCAGAATTTTCCTAGCATTTGCATCATGGAAAAACTTTAAAGTCTACCAGCTTGATGTGAAGTCGGCCTTTCTCTACGGCAAAGTGAAGGAGGAAGTGTATGTGGGACAGCCACCGGGTTTTGTCGATCCACACCACAAGAATAAAGTGTATCTCTTGGATAAACCGTTATATGGCTTACACCAGGCCCCAAGAGCCTGGTATGAGACATTATCTCAGCATTTACTAGCCAATCACTTCATCCGGGGAACAATAGACGCCACTCTCTTCACAAAGATAGTCGACGGTCACCTGCTGATAGTACAAATTTATGTGGATGACATAATTTTTGGGTCAACAAACGAGGACTTGTGCAAAGACTTTGAACAAGTGATGAAGCAAAAGTTCGAAATGTCATCAATGGGGGAAATGAAATTCTTTTTGGGACTCCAAGTTGATCAACTTCCTGAAGGAATTTTCATACACCAGACAAAGTACGTTCATGATATTCTAGAGAAATTTAGAATGTCAGGTTCTACTCCTGCAGCAACCCCATTAGCAACAAATCATGGGATTCACCCGGATCTCACCGGAGACAGGGCAGATGAAACACTTTATCGTTCCATGATTGGTTCTTTGATGTATCTAACTGCTTCAATACCCGACATTATGTATCCGACGTGCCTCGCAGCAAGATTTCAATCTAACCCGAGAGCTTCGCACTTGATCATTGTGAAAAGGATATTACACTACCTGAAGGGAACTCCATCGTTGGGGTTGTGGTATCCTAGAATAGGCGATTTTACGCTTGAAGGGTATTCCGACTCGGATTTCGGATGCTGCAAAGTCAATGCCAAATCAACAACTGCAGGATGCCAGTTCTTTGGACCTCACTTGGTCACCTGGCAGTGTAAGAAACAAACTTCTGTGGCGCTATCCACATGTGAAGCAGAGTACATTTCTGCCAGCAGTTGCTGTTCTCAGATCCTGTGGATACAGCAACAGATGCGCAATTACGGTTTGCAGTTTCTTAACACTCCTCTTTTTGTTGATAATGAGGCTGCAATTAATATAACAAAAAATCCGGTACATCACGCTAAAACCAAACATATAGAAATTCGTCATCACTTTATTCGCGATTGTTTCGAGAAAAAGTTGATACGAACTGAGAAAATCCACACTGACGACCAAAAAGCTGATTTACATACCAAAGCATTTGATAGATCACGTTTTAAATATCTTTTAAAACTGAATGGTATGATGCTTTTGTCGGTGAAGGATGGGATTGTTGGCGTTGATGAGGATACCACTGTAGATGATGCTGATAATCTATCTGCAATGGTTTGTCGATTTTTTACATGTTTTGGTCTTTAGGGGGAGATAGGTATATTTGTATATACTTTTTAGAAAATCCAAAAACATTAAAAAATCAAAAAGCCAAAAACATGATAAAATTTCAAAATCCAAAAAACAATAAAAAATGAAAAAGAGCTTGTGTAAAAAGGGAAAATGATAGTACATCAGCTAGACTGTTACGGTATGCTAAAGATTTGTAAAGTTTTAAATGGTTTAAACAGTCTCACTAATGATGTGTCGATAGGTTTTTGCACAGTTAATAGATTTGTTCGGGATATAAACTTAAAAATACAAAACGAGACTTAATTTGTGGGGAACACTATTTGAATATATAGGTAACCCCTGAAATCTCGTTTGATAGGTCCCTTATTCTGAGATACTAGGTCTTTATACTCAGTGATATCTGGGGTATTATTCTGGGACTTCTGCTGAATGGAAGTTCTGACCTAGTCCCCGAATAATACTTTACGCAAAATGCTTGAAACATAGCATCACCCTCAGCAAGCTGATGAAACAATAAAATTGATAGTCGTTGTTGTTGAAATTAAAAGATCCTCTAAAGGGGACACACCGAAAAGTCGAAGTCGTCATCTCTCTGCGTATACGGAAGTATCGACCTGAGCTCTCACGGCCCTCGCATTTAACCCCTTACAGATATCATCTGTGGTATACTCACCTATAAGACTGAATACTGGGAACTTGATACGGGAGTATATTCAAAAGGTGGGACACATAAATGAGTCAAGTTAATAAGACATCTAAATTGTATCCTGAATAAATTGAAATCTGTGAGAAAACTTAAAATGGATCAGTATATCGACAATCGAGGTGAATTGTTTAATCCTGAATATGAAATGAAGCTTAACGGTACTTGTAACATGTCTAAAGAGCTGATATGATTTCCTGACATGCTCATCATAAATATGTTTGTAAATAGATTTCTTTACATTTTGTCTTTCAGTTTCAGTTTATACTTTTATAGTTTAAAGTCTGCTTATAAAACTCAAAAAGATTTTACACTTCTGCTTTATTTTTTGACAAACCAAAGCAGAAGGTTGATCTTCAGATTCACAGTCTGATGCAAGTTGCAGGAAGTTGTTCTGAGCTGAAAAACAAGTTGGGAGCTAATCTTGATACAAACAAAGAAAATAAAAAGTCAAAATGCAAGTTCATTAAATTGAAACTTGTAAAATTTTCAGAAAAATGATTAAAATATCAGTTTGTTTTTGCTTCAGGTCAACCAAGGTCATTAAGTTAAACTTGGTCGACAAATTAAGTACCTAGGGTCATTAACTTGGACCTAGATACTTAAGTGGATTTCTCAAACACTGATAATGTGAAAAAGATCAAAAAGTCAAATCGGTTTGAAAGTCAAAATGCCTTGAATCGAACAGGCCAGCCGATCGGCTGGACCAGCCGATCGAACTGCCTAGCCGGTTCATTGACACACTATAAATAGGAGTTCATGCTTCATTTGTTCTTTTTCGCACTTCGATCGAACCAAAAACACTCTCAGCCGATTCACTGATTACACTGATTTCATTTGATCTTCATCTCTCTTTGCATCAATATATTTGATTTGTTGGCTTACTCATCATCTCAAATGGCAAAGGCATGGTTTCTAACATCAAAATCTTTAAAATCCTTCGTGTTCTTCATGTTCATATCTATCGGTTCCTTAATCTCAGATTTAGGAAGATTTAAGATGTTTTGATGAAATCTAGGTATAGGGTTGTGTTCGCAATGCAAAGATCTTTAAGTTTACCGGTTCAATTTCAGAAAAATCATGTTAAAACTTGATAGATCTAAGATTAAAGCATTACGGCAGTCGGCATGTTCCTTGTTAAATTAAACTCTGCTTAGGACGATTTAGACAAGAATGAACATAGGGTTTTGATCGCGACAACATTAGGAACATGGATCTGTGCTCAATTTGTGATAACTAGCATAAATTTTTGAACCATTAGTTCATGTTCTTCAAACTGTTCTTCATCGAAGTTGCCAGCCGATCGGCTAGCCCAGCCGATCGGACAGCAATCATAATGTGCCTTAGTTGTTGTTGAATAAGGTAGTTCATGTCTTGAAAAATGTGCTTTGTTTGTGCTAAGTGCTTGGGATGTGGTTTTGCATTGTGCTAGCCGATCGGCTAGACCAGCCGATCGAATAGCAATGTGCTAGCCGATCGGCTAGACCAGCCGATCGAGTAGCAATGAAGATCATGTGTTTGTGATGAGATAATAAATGCTGATGCTTTGAAATGTGTGCTAAATGTTTGCTATGAAATCTATGTGTTTGAATTCTTTGAAGAATACTTTTTGATCATAACATTGCCAGCCGATCGGCTAGACCAGCCGATCGAACAGCAATGACAACATTGTCAGCCGATCGGCTAGACCAGCCGATCGAACAACAATGTGCCAGCCAATCGGCTGGACCAGTCGATCGAACAGGAAGTGCTAACCTATTGAAAAGCATATGTTAGTCAATAGGGCAGCATTACTTGTTGAAAGGATAGTATTCTTCACATACTTAGATTTCTGTGCATAAGTTTGTCAGCCGTTCGAAGAGCTTTTGCTAGTCGATCGGACTCCATATGAATTTCTTTGTCACATTTTGTCAGCCGATCGGCTGGACCAGCCGATCGACCAGGCATTTCCACTATATTCATTCTCAGCCGATCGAACAGTAATGCTCTTCGATCGACCAGACTAGTCGATTCTGTAGTGTTGTTACATAGAAATGTCAAAGTGTTAGAAAAATTTTCAGAATTTTCATGTTCTTGTTTGAATAATTTTCTTTGAATAATTTTTACAGGGACGAGGAAAAGAGAAAGACAAGAGTCATAACATACCTTGTGAAATTGATTCTGAATCAACCACTGGTACTATGGTAGAAAAGATGGCAACCTTTTTAAGAGAGAGCAGAATAGCTAAAGCTATGTCTGATAAAACTGTGATTTATGAATCGCATGTTAGAGCATTCTGGAACACTGCTAGATATGAAGATTCAGACAAGATGATGCATGCAGTATTGAGAAAGAAGGATCAAGCGAGAAAGGATATAGATGTGGAGTTTAAGTTTAATGTAGGAGATGTGAGGAGAGTTCTAGACTTGCAAGATTCTGACAATGATCCAACAATCATGTTTGAACGTCTTGTAAAGGGTTTGTGGTGTAGAATGGGATTCACAGGGGTCATTAATGGAAAGATGTACAAAAGATGCTTCTCCAAAGCATATAGGTACTTAATGCACTGTATAATACACTCAATGGGACATAGAAAAGGAGCATATGATGAGGTTGCTGACTACATCATGAATATGATAACAAGCTTGGTGCTAAACAGAAGGTACAACATTTCACAAGTGATTTTTGAATACATGAAGGAGAATTGCGAAGCTGGAGCAGATAAGTACATCATGTATCCTAGATTCATCATGTTGTTACTAAATGACAAAATCAAAGATCTTCTGAAGGATTGTGAGGATGTGATGGAGATGAGTGTTGTGAATAAGAGAACAATAGGAAGAGTTACAAAGGATAAGGATGAGAAAACCAAGCAGATGATTTGCAGAATAAAAGATAAAGCATATGTTGCTCCTGAAACGATAAATGGAGGCATGACGACAGCAATTCAGACAATGAAGACTCAAAGATGAGTGAGATGGTTGAGAAAAGACTAGGTGGTGGCATGTTAGATATGGAAAAAGGAAAAGGACTCCTAAGTCATCCCCTGTGGTTGTTATTCCTAAAGAAGAAGAAAAGGGTATAGTGAAAGGGGGAGCATTAAGACAGTTAGATCACATATGATTTAAATGTTACTAATCTTGTTGTCTATGTTTGTCTTGTAGGGTCTTCTGGAGAGCCACAGCAGAAGTTAATTGATGAGACAGTTCTAGAGCCATCTGTGGTGATTGAACAAGGTGCTGATTTGTTAAAACAATCTTTGGAAAGCTATTTGAAAAAGAACGAAGAAGTTGCAGCACAACAAGCTCAAGGAACAAGTGTTCATGCTGAAAAAGTTACAAGGGTTCAACCAGAAATAGAAACTTTAAGGAGTTCAAGTGATGGAGATTCTGAAGCTACTCAATCTGAATCTGAATTAATTCTTGAAACTGTTGGTAAAGGGAAAGTTCAGTTGAAGAAAAGACCGTCAAAGAAACAAAAGGGTTCAGATGAAGAAGATTCTCCTTACGATCCTGAAAAGTCAAAGAGACAGAGAAAGAAACGAAAGGCAGCTCCAGTTGGTGTAATTCCTAGAAATGTTAGATCAAAGAAATCAGGAGCTGAGTCACAAAAAGATATAGAAGGAAAGGCAGCCCAACATGTTCAGAAAGAAAAATCACCAAGTGTTGATGTTCCAAAAGAACCGGAGGTGAAAACAAAAGAAGTTCCAGTTGTGGAAACAGAAAAGAAGACAAGTGATGATGATTATGTAGAAATCACTGGATACAGAGCTGCTAGTCCAAAACCTGCTCAACAAGAGATTCCTCAGTCATCACAACAGAAAGTAGAAGACTTTAACTTTGATTTTGATAATATTGGTTCGGCTACTGGTATTTTCTCTGAAGATATGCCTGAAGATGAAAGTGATATGTTCAATGATCAGGCGGTTAAAGATCTAACTAAGAAAGTTAAAGAACTGGAAAAAGAGAAAGCAAAATCTGAGGAAGAACGTAATATGCTAAGAAGTCAAATTGATGAATTGATGGAAGCTCACGATAAAATAGTTGCAGCATTGGTTGAAAAGGAGAAAAGAATGAATCAAATGAAGGATGAGGCCGAGGGTAATTCTAAAGTGTTTGAGTCATTAACACAAGAGATATCTTCTTTGAATGCCAAGATAAAGGATCTGGAGAATGTGAATCAAACGTTAAATCAGCTTCTTAATGAGATGAGTGAAGTTTCGTCTAATGAAATGAAGGCAATGAAATTAGAGATGGAGGCTATGAAAGCTGATAAAGTAATGAAAGATCAACAACTTCAGATGCTGGTTGCTGTGGTTGAAAGTCATTTAAAGATGAACATTCATGCTGCGTTTGATGAAATTGATGTGATGAGAGCTAATGAAAGAAGATTGGAACGTGAACGTCAAATGGCTGAAGAAGCAAATCTAAAGAACAAAGGAATAGTTGAAGAGGTTGAGATAGTCGATGCATCTTCAAGTCAACCAGAGGTTGGAGGTTCTTCTTCACAACCTGATGTTGAAATGATTGAAGAGGTTGAGGTTCAAGAACAAGAAGTTGTTGAAGATGATCAAGAGATGGTTGAAGCTGAAGCTGAAGAGCCTCATGAACCAGAATACTTGATTGTTGGTGAGCCTATTGAGCCTATTATTGCTGAAAATGTCCTTCGAAGAGTTGAAATTATTCAAAGAAGAAGAAGAGAAAGGGAAGTGCTACTGCTGGAGTATACAACTGACAAATTTGTGTTAGTTGCAATGCTTACCCTGTGCCATATAATTCAAAAGAAGTGGCAAAGTTGTTAAAGTTTATGGATCTAAAAGAAAAGGAAGGATAGCACGTGGAGGATTGTGGATGAAGATTCTGATAGAGAGTTGTTTGGAGATGATGAAGAAGATAAAGATGATTCTGATGATAAAGATGATTTTGATGATAAAGATGATAAGCTGATGATAAGTCTGATAAAGATGACAAAGGCGATGATGACAATGATCAAGGTGCTTCGGGTTTATTAATCAGTGAACCAAGTGTTCAAGAAAGAGTGGATGAGCTGATGAATAATGAAATAAACGAGCAGGAGGATGAAGTTGATTATGAAGCATCGTCATCTGGAAAACAACCTGTTGATCAGGTACTTCTTTCTAACCCTACTGTCATTTACTTATCTGGTAAACAACAAGGAGAGGTAGAGGTTAAAAGAACACGGGCTGAAATGTTAGAGGAATTTGGTTTGGAAGATGGAAAATTTAAATTTGATATCGAAGATGAAATTCCTCACTCACCTGCAAAAGATTTCGAGCCTAGATACCCTCATGAAGCTGATCATTATGATGAAGTGATTGTTGAAAGCGCATCTGATTCCGAAGAAGATAAGGTGGATTTTCATTATGAAGGTGAAGATGTTGCATTCCCTACTTTCACAGAGTTGTTTCAAGAAAAGAATGAAGATGAGTTGAGAAGAAAGATTGAAGAAAGGGTTGCTACAAGCAGATATTCCTGAACCTGTTTCTAGAGAGATAACAGCTGAAGAAAGAAAACGATGGTTCAAGAATATGCCAAAAGAAAGAAAGACTCTCAGGGCTCTTCAATATTTCACTCATAACAAAGATCTTTCTTGGGGAGATATTTATCTTGGGGATATCTGGAAGACTTGAAAGTTTACTGCAATCAGAAGGGAGCAGGGTGTACAGTACTTTGAATTCTTAGCTGATATAGCTACTTAACCCTGGTGGACGTAAGATGAGTTGGTGGTTCACAAAGAATATCAAGCAATACTACTACGGTCCAGAAGTTCGATGAACGTGATCAGGATTTGTGGAATTACATCAAATGGCAGCAAAGAATAATTATCCCAGATTGGAAACCACAATATGCGAAGCAGATTGTTACTTACTTGGAGAAGTGGAGAGAAAGACATTACGTTGGATGTGAAGCCTCCAAGTTGTTTGAAAGATATGCCACTCAGAGCCATTGAACAAGATTTCTATGATCTATTTCAAGGCTTGGCTATATAATCCTTCTACAGCTGAACAGTTATTTCTTTGTATGACAGACCACTGGAGAAGGACGAAGAATAAGTATTTTGGATCCTATGTGGTTGGTCAACTGTTCGAAGAAAGATATAGATTGTCTGTTTGTCAACAAGATAATCTATGATAAGAAAGACAAAGAGATAGCTATGCAGTATCAAGGTGTGATAGATGTTTGCTTCGCAAAAGAAATCAATTCAGGGAAAAATTGGAAGATGAAATGGAGAGATCTTGAAGTTGATGAATTTCTAAAGGTGTACAAGCGAAGTCAAAGACAGAAAGAGATGCTAGAAAAGCTGCAGAGAGGGGAAGAAGAAATCTTGGGTATGTGCCGCCTACAGATCAAACGCCTATTGAACCTGAAGAGAACAAAATTCCAAAGTGGGATCGAAAAGCGTGAATGGCGACCCAGAATACCGAAAGTGGTGGATAAATGAGGGCAGGCATAAAAGAAGGAGAATGTTTAGAGGAACGAGCTGAACAGAGAAGACAAAAAGCTAAAGAGAGGAGACGCAACAGGAGGAAATAAAGACTATGTTGGAAGGAACTACAGCTACATCCGAGGGGGAGTCTGTTAGTGCAATAGCGTCTGTAGCTTCCATCAACATGTAGTCATATTTTGTATAAGTTGTGTGAATGTTTTGTATGTGTGTATGTAAAGCAGGACAGAATCGGTGAAGTTTTTGTTAAGTGCTGTTGATGCCAGCCGATCGGCTAGACCAGCCGATCGGACAGCCCGGCCGATCGAGCAGGCTACTCGATCGTTAGCATTGTCAGCCGATCGGCTAGCCCAGCTGATCGGCCAGCACTCTTTATTCTGTCCTTGCCTATAATAGCCGGTAGGTTAGTTTATTTACAACCTTTTGACACTTTCACTTGCAACCTACCCTTTTGTATATCTGATTTCTTTCTGGCTCCTGTACATTTTCACATCATTTAATAGAATATCAGACGGTGATTCAAAGTAGAATGTTGTCTCTGTATATCTGCTATGTGATTACATGAATTCCGCGCATTGATCACTTTACGATTCAACTACGTTTACGAACAGGAAGATCCCATCCGAGGGACCAACATAAACCTCCCCAGTCTCTAAGACTGAACCTCCCCAGTCTCTAGAGACTGAAATATGAACATAAGCTTTTGAAATATGTTTTTGTGCCTTTTGTTTGTAAAAATGTTGGTTCCCTGGATCTGGACGTTTTGTGTATGCAATGTAAACATGTTTGAAAACATTTTCGTGAGAGCCTAATGATCGTAGTCTAGACTCGAGAAAAGAATCCTAGTTCGCTACGATCGAAGCTCTGATACCAAGCTGTCAACATCCTGACTTTTGCGGAAGCGTGGTTATTGGGTGTGACTTTCTTAATACCATAGCATTCAATCATAACAACGCTATAATGATAAAAACAGTAACATGTTCATCCATAATTTAAGTTTGAAAATACCGACAACATAAATTGTCTGAAATATGACACCAAATTCAAATTACAAACCATGCAACATGTTTAAAATGAGTTTATAAAGACTCAACAGAAGACTTTAAATAAAACTGGGTTTAGAGACATGTATCCCGTCCAGGAATAAGATACATCTACTAAACCCTTTGGCCACGGATGACATCCCTTATTCATGACGCAGCTTGACAACACGCACACATGCCAGATCCATTTAGTTCCCTGAAATACATGTAATTTGAAAAAACATCAACAAAAGTTGAGCGAGTTCATGTGTAAGTATATGAATAACCTTTAAAGTATGTCCTTGTATGTATGTATGTCCCTGGTATGTAGCAATAAGGAAAAACAGATCACCAATGGTTTTGCAAGGCCAATGGTATGTGTGAAATGGTGCAGGAAAACTCAAACCTAGCTAAATTCGCCACGGCATTAGTATGTGGACACAGTCACCACATAGGCCACCAATGGTCCTCATGGGTGTGGGCTCGCTACACCCAAATAGATCTATCAGTCATGTCCCTCGGTCCCACGACGAGGATTAATGGCCTTAAATGTTGTACCCACCATTCACATGATCAAGCAGTAACCCTCCTTAGCTAATCATACCATGTATAAAAGTTTGTAAACAATTGTAACTGTATATCACCCCGAAGTTATAAAACTGAGAACAGTTAAAAGAAAAGGGGGACATGAACTCACAGTATTGTATCTTCAGAATCGTAACCCAAATCTCCTCAGCGAACACGACTCTCCTACAATGTACTAATGTCTATATAGACTAACGGGTCGTGCCTTGCCTTAGTATTTACGTGTTTGAGTTACGTTCCTTATGTTCCTAATATTATTCCAGGTTATAATTACTTGTTAAAATAAATTATTTTAACTTTAAATTATATTTTAATTTTGGAATAATTGTTTAAACAATATTTCTGTATTAATACTTCTCAAGTATTTATCTCCGTATTTCCTTCCCAAGGATGGGGGTATTTCATACATGTATTCTCGTATTCTTGTATTTGTAGTTCAAATAATATATTTCCAAAACAATATATTTTCAAGTCTCACTTTTAGAAAATATATATATGTAAACTCTTTTTGTCTAAAAATAATGTATTTCAAGAAAATATATATTTTTCTCAAAAATCATATATCTTCTAAATATTCAAGAAGACATATTTTATTATTTTGGATTGTAAATTCTTGGTATTTTGTTAAGTTATATTATTTTAAATCCTAAAATAACATAACTATTACACCAAGTATAACAGATAATCACACACAATGTGTTATTAATGTAAACTAGGTGTAGTACCCGTGTAACCACACGGGTAGGTTTAGTAATGATCGAAATCAAATACTAAAAAACAGATTATAATATATCATTTAAATTTTGGTCTTTATTTCAATATCTTTATAAAGTAATGTTTGAAGACAGTATGTGTGACCACACGGGTAGTTTTAATAACCATCGAAATAGACTATAATACATCATTTAAATTGTTTGTATTTAGTTCATGTTTGATATAGAAATTAAGCTAACTAACTCAAAATTTCTTCTCTAAACTGAAAGCATGACCTAATTTTATATTGTCTAATAATTAAAGCCTGACCTAATTGATGTGCACAAAATGCAACATATAAATTACATCAATTGTGGCTTAAACTAACCCTTTTTTAGTACTAATGTTGGAAAAAGTGTGCTTTTGTCTTCCTTTTGTATTTTCAGGATTAAATGAGCTCAAAATAACAAAGAAGCAAAAAGACAGCAAAATCTAACATAAATCAAGAAAGGGAACAAAAGTGATATGCCCGACCCCCCGACAGCATCTTCCCAAGCAAAACAAAGAAGACAGAAGACTGAACACGCCCCGTGCTCAATGAGCACGGGGCCGTGCCCAAATGCCAGCAGAAAAGACAAACTCATAAAAGCTTCTGTTGCCCACCACGGGGCCGTGCCCAGCGGACACGGGGGCGTGGTCAACTTCCTGCAGGCGCATTTATTTGTAATTGCTAATTACAATTAATGTTGAGAGAGAGTCAGATGGACACGGGGCCGTGCCCAGCGGACACGGGGCCGTGCCCGAGCTTCTATTCAGCCTATAAATAGGAGTGTTTGGAGCTCTTGCAACTCATCCCTTGGTACAACCACCTCTCTCATACTTCACCTACCACCCACCACCATCAATAACACCATCATCACCACCATCATCCATTGTCCATGCATAGAGTGTGTGAGTCGTCTCGGGATCCAAGATTGATCGTAAGAGTTTTTGACAATCAAAAGGCCATGTTTGCCTAAGTCTCTTACATCACTTGGTGAAGACAAGTGTTTAGTGTAATACTTTTTTGTTTTTAATCTTTTGCACTTTTTAATTGGTTTTGTTATAAATGACTTTAATTACTAGTTTCTTATGTTGAAGGTGATTCTTCCTTATCGTTTGTCCGTGGTGTCTTGGCATTATTTTACTGTCTATATAAAATAAAAGATTTTCACCATTCATATCTCCACGGTCTATATGGCGGTATGTTGGCTACCTGGTCGGGGGTTAAGGAACGGTTTGGTAAGAGTCTTGCCATTGTTCAGTGTATAGATCCTGCAAAGGACCTGGGTCAAATTTAGTAGGACCTCCTTCAATGCCCAAAAGGTATTGGATGGTGGGGGTCTGATGCGTGTGTAGTGTAATATATTTTTGATGTATATTTAAACCCCTTTTTACACTTTTAGGCCAAGTTTTAAATTTATAAAACACGATATTCACTAACACTAAACACACATATGGGCAAGTGCACCCATCGTGGACGTAGTATAGTGTTGGTAAGATACCGAGGTCGTCCAAGGACACAAGAGCTTTTAATACCGGTTTATCCTCAACGTCTAATCAAATAAAAAGTAAGAAAAATGTTTTTAAACTAAGAAAATAAAAACTAACTAAATGCTGAAAAATAAAATAAAATAAAAACAGATAGACAAGGTGAATCACTTGGATCCGACACGTGTATTAGTATAACCTTTGATTATTTTCGCACTTTTGCACTTGTTTAAGAGATTATCTTAGTTATTGTAGTAGGCCCCTCTTTTTGAAGGCGACGTTACCCTCAACCCAGTAGTTTGAGTCAGCAAGGATACAATCCATAAAGGGTCGGATTATTGAAAGATAATGAATTAAGTTATTAATGCAAATTGTGGTAGGCCCCGCTTTGGGCGGTGACGTTACCCTCGGCTAAGTAGTCTGAGTCAACAGGGATACCAGTCCTAAATAGCCGGGTTATAGTATTAATAGTAGTTAACTTATGAGGGGGTCAAAAGAGTTTTGGATCCCCGCCATCCAATACCTATGGGCATTGAAGGAGATCCTACTGAAATTTGACCCAGGTCCCAAGGCAGGACCTCTAAACGCTGAACAAGGGCAAGACCCTTACCAAACCGTTCCCTTAACCCCCCGACCAGGTAGCCAACATACCTCCATATAGACCGTGGAGATATGAATGGTTGAAAATCTTTTTATTTTAATATAAGACAGTAAAATAATGCCAAGACACCACGGACAAAACGATAAGGAAAGATCACCTTCAACATAAGGCAACTAGTTATTAAAGTCATTAATACAAACCAAATAAAAAGTGCAAAAGATTGAAAATAAAAAAGTATGTATACTAAACACTTGTCTTCACCAAGTGATGTAAGAGACTTAGGCAAACATGGCCTTGATTGTCAAGAACTCTTACGATCAATCTTGGATCCCGAGATGACTCACACACTCTACGATGGACAATGGATGATGGTGGTGGATGATGGTGTTGTGGTGGTGGTGGGTGGTGGATGAAGTGTGAGAGACGTGGTGTGCCAAGGGATGAGTTGAAATGGCTCCAAGCACTCCTATTTATAGGCTGAACAGAAGCCTGGGCACGGCCCCGTGTCCGCTGGACACGGCCCCATGCCCGTCTGACACTCTCTCTCTTCATTAATTGTAATTCGCAATTACAATAAATGCACCTGCAGTACTCTGACCACGCCCCCGTGTCCGCTGGGCACGGCCCCATGGTGGGCAATAGAAGCTTCTACCACTTTGTCTTTTGTGCCAGGGCTGACCATTCTGGACACTACCCCGTGCTCGCTGAGCACGGCCCCGTGTTGAGCTGGACACGCCCCGTGTCCGCTGGACACAGCCCCGTGTTCAGCTGGGCACAGCCCCATGCTCAGCTGGGCACAGCCCCATGCTCAGCTTTCTTCTTGTTTTTGCTTTGGGAGATGCTGTCGAGGAGTCGGGCATGCCACGTTTCTTCCTTTTCTTTGTATTTATGTTGGATTTGGCTGCATTTTTGCTTCTTTTGTTCATTTAAGCTCTTTTAACCCTGAAAATACAAAAGGAAGACAAAAGCACACTTTTTCCAACATTAGTACTTAAAAAGGGTTAGTTTTATGCCTCATTTGATGTAATTTATATGTTGCATTTTACACACATCAAATACCCCCACACTTGAATCTTTGCTTGTCCTCAAGCAAAACTCTTTAATATGTGGCTTACACTCCCAAATGGAATGGGTAGAAGAGAAGGTTTTGGGCTTGTCTTGAGTGTCGGAAATCCAAGATCTTTATTGGGTTTTATTTTTATACTATTTACAATCCTATTCGTTATGATTTATTTAGAACGTTTCATAAGAGAAATTACTTATTTGGGCATAACATGCCTTTTTAAAATTTCATTTATATACAAGTTCACATACCTCACGGGGGATCACTCAACACTCGGCCGAAGGTGTATTTTTAGTGAATCACTCGAGAGCGGCATGGAACTTATTCCTACTATAAGCTTGCCAAGCAATCAATCCTCCTCCTTTTTAACTTTATACCATTGTAAATATCAAGAGGACTTTTTGGGTGAAGGGTTAGGCTTGGGCTAAAGGTGGGTGGTTGGGTTAGTGGTTAGTAAAAGGGCGAAAAGCGTAAAAAGCGTCGGTTTTCGTAAAACACTTTGTTTTTTTTTCTTTTTTCTTCTTTTTTTTTCTTCACATTTTTTTTATTCTAATGAAGCATTTTTCAAACAAGGTTTCTTTTGATGAGCTTGTTTGTTTGTTGCTAACTTCATTTCTTTTTTTTTTCTTTTTTTTGTGTCACAAGAAAACCGAGCTTTGTTACTAAAATAAAGGGTTTAAAATGAAAAAGGTTTTGGTGGGTAAAGGGTGTTTGTTTTGGGGAAAGAAACGAAAAGGTTTAGGCTCAAAGGGGTTAACTAGGGGGATTTTTGGGTAGGTGGTAAAAAAAAGGAAAATTAATGGTGTAGAAATAAAAAGGGGTTAGTCCTAATGCCTCCATCATTTACTTACTCGGGTTTAAGTTGGTAAGGACCGGGAATGTATCGTCGTGGCAAGTTCTAGAGTCGTAAGAACCAAGCGGCTATTCACACAAGAAACGAAAAATGAGCATTTAGTTTAAATATGTATATTTGTATGCTCAATAAAGGCTCAAAACTCACTTTTGTGGGAATGGGTTTTTATGTGATCAAGTATATATAATCAAATTTTAACTAAGATTGTCATGTCGTTTCATAATCTTCTTATTTGGTTCTTTTTATCACGACGCTATCGGTTGTAAATTTATAAAAATATAACCTTTTTAGAACTTGTTATTCCCAAATTAAACCAAGACAAATAAAAAAAAATGAAAAGTTTTTGAAAAAATTTGGGGTGATTAGCGGTTCCAAAAGAGTTTTGTGTAAGGCTTGTTATTAGGACTTGCAAAATTCAAGGTTTTAGCATCCCCCCACACTTAAATTACACATTGTCCTCAATGTGTTCCAAAAATAAGTTTTTCGGTTGATTAAAATGTGTAAAAGATTTTAGGTTAAAAACAAGATTTTATGTTACTGGGTAGCTGAACACGGGGTGGTGTTGGCTGAGCACGGCCCCATGTCCAGACTGCCAGTACCAAAAGTAAACAGAAGGCTAGGCACGGGGGCGTGTTCAGTGAGCACGCCCCCGTGTCCAGATACCTGAACTGGGCATTTCTGCAGAGTTTTGGGCACCAGGGCGTATTGGGTGAGTATTGCCCCGTGCTGAACTTGCTGTAATGAAGAAAAATCGTCGGAAGGATCTGTTTTTATGTATGGGGTGTTGGTTCAAGCTTCCCTTAGCATCCTTCACCATCCCGATTGTGTTTTATTCCTGAAAATTAAAAACTAAACTAGAAAACATAAAAGTTAGTCTAAACTAAACTACGGACAGTTCCGCGGAATGCCTCCGTGGTGCGCCACGTTTATAAGGGTCCTTGTCTAGACCCACCTTATCAGGTGGCTCTGGCTCATCTTCAATTAGGGGGTCGTCATTGCCAAAAGGATATTTCATTGAGCGCTCAAGATCTATGCTCCTTTTGAATGCCCCTAATTGAAGAGGTAGATTGTTGTATTTCCGGTTTTTCAAAGCTTTATGAGTTTGTACAAAAGGTTTTCCCAAGACTAAAGGAGCGTCATCGAGGATGACAAAGTCGGTTGGGATTACCATTTGATTTGTTCGAACCAAAACGTCTTCAACTACACCGATTGATTTTATCACTTTTCGATCGGATAGAAAAATGGGTATTTGAAGTGGAGTAAAATCACTAATACTTAATTTTTCAAAAATGTAGTTAGGCATTATGTTAACACAAAGATCTTTATCAATGGTGATATTACTAATAAATGAATTTTGAAAGAAACATGGAACCGGTGTAATGTTAATTTCAAAAGGGTCTTCTTTTATTAGTGAAGTTTGATCATTAGTTAACTTAACACTCACTATTTCTTTGATTTTAGCACTAGTGTTTAACTCTTTTAAAAACTTGGCATGAGGGGTTATTAAACAATGATTTTCGAAAGTAGGTGACAAGAGATTAATTTCTTCACAATTAGACTCTTCTTGAATTTTAACATTATCGGACTCACTTTTTTCATTGTTTAACTCATGTGTCAGTTTTTCACTTTCTTGTTCTTCCATTTTTACATTTTCAACTATCTCTTTGTTATTATTACAAGTTAATTCTTCTCTTGCGCGGGATTCCTCTTCCCTTGCGCGAGATTCTTTCATGTAACGTTCGATAGTTTTAATGTGTTCTAATATCCTATTGGTCACTTCGGTGAGAGAAAAAGAATTTGGATCCTCAAAGCTTGAATCCGGTTGTTCGATCCTTGGCTCCTCATAGTACTCATATGAAGTAGATGGTTCACACCATTGTTCTTCATTGTAAGCACATGACGGATAAAGGTCGAAACTTTGTTCTTCATAGTACTCATATGAGGTGGGTTGTTCACGCCATGGTTCCTCATAATAAGTATATGGAGGTG